>NC_077231.1:257466270-257722582 GCF_027887165.1 Monodelphis domestica | reverse complement strand
GCATCTCCAAGAGATAGCTATCCCACTGTGGAAAGGAAAACAGAGATCTCCTAACAGGCAGAGAGTTAGGAAGGCAAACTTAACTCTTTCTTTGGTTAGCCTACAAACAGGCATAGGAACCTAGTTAGAAGTACCATCTCATTAAGAGATAAACCAATTGAGATGGACTTTGAAATCAAGACACAAAAATTCTAGGTCCTTGGATGAACAATTTCCAGGAATAGTTTGACTATCCATTGAGCAAAACTGTAGGGATTAGTGTTTGGAAGAGCACAAGCTAGTCAATGTTTGTGACAGGACTTGGAATGAGAAAAAAAATGAGGACACAATGTTTAACTTCTCTTGCCTCCCTTTCCTGGGCTGAAAATGAGGGGGTCAGGGATTTGCTAACTGACCCCTAACAGTCTTTTCCAGCTCTGAGTCTTTGATCCTATTTAATTGTCAAAAATGCTGAATTGTGTCTAGGCATTTATTTATTTCTTCCAAAAATTTCACTCAAGTATTTATTATTGATTCCAAAGGAGGGCTCTTTTTTTTTCTTTAACATTTTCCCTTAGTTACATGATTTATTTTCTCTCCCTCCTCTCTTCCTCAAAGGAGGGATCCTTAACCTACAGTTCATGAACTGCAAATACACACACACATATATGCATATATAGCCAATATACATACCTGCACATACATGCCAATATAATAGCTACAGATTTGTATTTGTCTCTGTATACGCATCCATACAGTTCGTAGATACTAGGTTAGGATAACTTCTGCTTTGGAACAATTTTAGGAGAAATAAATGAATAAACACAGACACAAACACACACATATATATTGCATGTATGTGTGTATGTATACACACTAGGTTAAATAAATATATATGGGTTAAAATTTAAAAACATATATGTATAAATAAATATCTGTATGTATTTATTAGTTCTATTTCAATATAACTAATTTCCTTTGTAATTCACTGTATTTTATTTTATGCATTAAAAACAAACACATTAATCCATTATTGTGGATTAATTTTCACCAGATGGTCAACGGTGTCCATGACACCCCAAAGGGTAAGTATCCCTGCTCTAAACTATAATATTTACATTTCAGCTCTTTTAATGGATCCAATGGCTACTTTATAAATTACATTTAAAAAGATATAAAATATGTACCTTTCATGGCTCTCAATCCAGGAGAGCATGCCCTGAAAAGCTAGTACACAGTATAGGATTACAATGGAAACCACGAGACCAAGGCCACATCGCCACCTAGTGACAATATTCTAAATTGCAGGCTCAGAATGAATGGATTCAGAGAAACCTAAGAGGACTTTTAGTGAGGCAGAGTTGAATGAGTAGGAAGGACCTGAAGGATAACTGATGAGCTGGCAATAACTGAAGAAAACTGAAAAGATACAGGAAGGGGCATAAACAAATAGAGTGGTGTTGTTACTGGCTTTTATATCTTAATATATAGTCTTTTTAAAAAGAAAAATAAAACTATGGTTCCTTACATAAGCCTTTTTGTTTCCTTTTGTAGATGCAGAACTCCTTGAAAAGAACATTTCTTAAAGTGCTATAACCATTATTATTCTATTGAAGTATTTTTTAAAACCCTTATCTTCTTTCTTAAAATCAATACTAAGTATTGGTTCCAGGGCATAAGAGTAGTAAGGGAATAGACAACTGAGGTTAAGGAACTTGCCCTGGGTCATACAGCTAGAAAGTGTCTGAGGTAAGGTTTGAACCCAGGACTTCCTATCTATAGGCTTGCCTCTCTATCCACTGAGCCACCTAGTTGCCCCGAAGTATTTGTTTTTGATGATTTAGCTCATAATAAATTCACAATTCAGTCAATTAAAAATTGCAATTTATTTCTTTATGGAGTTATAAGTTCAAGGTTCTACCTCCAAAATCAACTAATCAGTTGGTCTTATGCAAGTCACTTAACTTCTGAGTACCACAGGAAACTCTATGAGACTAGCAGTGATGGATGATTCTCAGTGTTGGAGAGAGTTCCATTGCCTTGTATTTCATCGATGCTCTCTTGCTTTTGAAATCATTATCTTTCAGTCTGGCATTATAAATGTTTTTTGGCCGAGTTCAAGAAGGAATGCCAATGCAATTTCAGGATGAATTCTTTGCAACACAGTGATTCTGTATGATTCTGCCAATAATTCATCTTGTGAAATCTTCTTTTCTAAAGCTCTTTGGCAAATATATTTTACAAGGTCAATGTAGATTCAACGTGGGAGTTGACTAGGTTAGTGACTAGTGACTGGATATCACAACATATTCACATATAAGTTGATCAAATGAATTGAACAAGCTCTTATATTGCTTCACCCAGCACATTCCAATATCCACCAGAGGATATAATAGAGAAAATAGAAAACACAGCCCTTGCCCTTAAATATCTTACAATCCGATATAGAAGACAGGACAACATACCAACAAATTCTATATCAATAAAAAGGCATTTTAGTGCTTTCATGAAAAAAAAGAGGTAATCTATACAATTTGGTTGAAATTGATGCCTCAGTCCCCCTGGCTATTTACTGAGATGTAAAGTAGTTCATAGATGCGTAGACTTTAAGTTCAAAAGGACTTGTGATATTGCCTAGTCTAACCTGTTACAGTTGAGAATGAACCAAGAAATAAGTAGAATTTGAACTGTGTTAATGACTCCAGATCCATGTCTTTGTCCACCACACAAATAATAGAACCTGGATATGCTGTAGCAATTGAACGTCATGGTGGGGAATCCAACAGGCATCTCTTTCAGCTCAGAACCCTGATTTCACTAAATAGGGAGGTCCCCCTCTGATGTAAATTACATTTTTAGTCTCAGAAAATTTCTTGGGGACATTGAGATATTAGATGATTTGCCCAGAAGAAAATACATAATATAGATTACATATATAGTCTTCTTCCTTGGAACCGATACTTAGTATTAATTCTAAGACTGAAGGGAAGGGTTTTTGAAAATCTTATATAGTCTATATTTTAGAGATTCTATAGCTATAAGAATAATATAGGTCCTATTTTCTAGTTCCATCGGACAGCCTTCATGTACCTTATGTAGGATAATTCTCTATATTCATCCCATATCCTATACGAACTGTGTCCTTAAGATCCTAAAACATCTAAAGCAGGAGAGAGGTTGAGAGAAAAGCATTCTAAGGAGGTCCATTGGGGCACCACATGAGAAGGGAGTTAAGAGAATGTGGATGTCCTTTAGCTATTTTCCCATTTTTTCTCTTTAAAAAGTCACGTTTGAGACATCTGTTAAAATACAAACCACTTGATGAAATTTATGAAGTAATTATTACCAGGTGAGAGTTCCCCAACCTCATAGAGAATGACCCTCAGACCACTCAAAAACCTAGTCCCTGAAATAGCTTATGCTGAGAATGAAGGCAGATACGGGGATGTAATATTGCTTTCCTTGAGGGTCTTCCACTCATGGACTCAACCTTGTAGGGTTTGGAAAAGCTACCCATCAATGGTCTGGTGGTCCCTGCTGTAGATGTGGTGAGAGATAACACAATGGTGATTGCAATCTTTGCCTATAACCATGAAGGAAAGAAATGTCTCCAATTTGTGGTTATTTACAGCACTGTAAATCAAGCAAATGCCATGAAGTACCAATAAAAATTGTTTAAAATCAGCCTTAAATAGCTAAACTCTCAACAGCAGCTCATAAAGTGAGACTTGGCGGTTGTTAGGCAGTTACGGTTAAATTGACAGCCCTTCAGGGAGTTAAGATATCCAGAAAGGAGAGGTAGGCAGGAATACAGTGATAAATGGTGGGGGTTGTTGGTTGAAGAGATTTTACAGGGCACGTTAAAGCCTGGAGAATTCTATGAAGAACTGAGTGGCCCTGAGAGGGTGAGCAAAACCAGAGAAGGCATTTCTTCACCAAGGGCTGTTTCATTTACTATGACTCCAATGGGACCTTGTATTCCTCACCCTATGAGCACCTAGAGGAGGGCTTCTTAACCTGGGGCTTGTGAATTCATTTTTTTAAAAAAAGCCCTGGGACAGCTATATTTTGATAAAAAATGTTTTCCTTTGCAATCCCATGCATTTTATTTAATTCATTTAAAAATATTATTTGAGGAGTCTATAGGCTTCATCTGACTTGCCAAAAGGGTCCATGACACAAAAGAACCCCTGCTATAGAAAGGAAGGAAAGAACTTTCCCAATTAATGTTATATGTTATTTTTTCAGACCTAAAGGAGATGAGGAACTGTGCAAATACAACTGAGAGAGAGAGAGTTCAAAGGTCAAAGCATATACAAGTACCCCTGGGGAAATTTCCTTTTTTTTTTTTAATATCCTAATAAAGCTATAAAACTAAATTCCCTTAACTAAACAAGTGTGGAAGCCATATTAGTTTTGAGACAAGCCCAATTCCCAGAAACTGTACTTGGGCTGATGCTCATTGTAGAAACTGTTTTGACACTCTAAATGGGATGGATTCATGGGTAACAATTTGTAAAACAAATAAAAAGAAAGATAATCGGCTTCCATTTTTTCAAAGCCAGTAGCTTGTTTTCCTCACCAGTTTAAAACAAAACCATCAATTCTCCATTCTCGTGGCCAGCAAAAAGTCTTCTCCCATTGTAAGTAAATGTTCCATCTCTCACTACACATTGTCAGAGACATAGGATTAACTTTTTCTACAAAACTGCTCCATCCCAAGTTTACAATGTGATCCAAGCCCTTCCTTTCCCTTCCTTTCCCCACAGAAATGCCTCAACACAGATAAACATGCTTAGTACTTTGGGAAGACCCAGTAGACCACTCAATGGTCCCTTGATCCAGCAGGTTGATGGCACTCTCCTGTTTGCCCCCATTATGTTAAAAAATAAATAAACCAACCCAGGGTTGATAAGAACCGTCGTGGTGAGCTAGAACAGACATGACCCATTGGAATTGGCACAAAGCCAACATTCATTTCATGAATACCTTCTTTAACAATGCTATCCCTTTCCAGGAATTTCTTCCTCTCAATAGCCTCCCCCAGCCCTTACCAATAAAGAAGCATAGTTAAACAAAACAAAGACTGTCATATTTTCTCAAAAGGTATCCTCGTTCTGCACCTGTAACCCACCACCTCTCTTTGGAGGTCTTTTAAGATCTCTGAAGTCCCAAGTTGAAAACTTGTGTTCTCTTAAAGACCTACAGTGCCATCTGAGGTCATCAGATCATAGGTTTAGACCTAGAGGGGACCTTAGAAGTTATGGAGGCTAATTCCCTCATTTTACAGAAAAGGAAACTGGAGCCCACAGAGATGAAGCGACTTGCCTAAGGTGACGTAGCTAGCGAGTGTCCGAAGCAGACATCAAACCTAGATCTTCCTCATTCCAAGTCCTGTGCTCTCCCACCCTGCCATGTTGGCATTGATGAGTAACCAACAAATAGTCAAGGCATTCTCATGAATCTTGAGTTCATGGCATCTTGGGTACCACAGCTGAAGATCTGAGAGCTTTGGGGAGCAGCTTGGAGGGGATTGTCTTGCTTAGTCCTTCAGCCTCTAGGCAGGACCACACCTAAGTCATCCCAGACGGAAAGGAAGAGCCTCAAGTCTGCTTGTACTCTGGCTGTTTATTTGTATGAAGCTGTGCCACTAAACTGAGTTGTTTTCCATGTAGCTTGAGGCTGTTGCCTTTGTTTGCTAAACATCGCTGCTACTTGGGACAGGCCAGAATGCAGCTCTGGGATTTCTTAGTCCAGAACATCTTGAGCAGATTCTCTATAAGCCAAGGGAAGAAACACAAGTGATGAACACTTGGAAATATTTCCACAAACAGTGGCTGTCTTGGTCTGCATCTATTCTTACTGATGCACCTACCTGTCTCTTAGCACTCGCTTCCAATTCAGTTTAATCCTACGAGCCTGCTGAGTCAGGAAGGGATATGGGTTGTAAAGGCAGAGATGAGAAACTTGAGCTGCCTTTAGGAAGCTTCAGTTCTTGGAGACACACGTGAAGAGAAGAGCATATTACTGGATCATCTGAGGAGGGAGAGTCTTCAGAGGAGGCAGGGGGACAGGACATGGAACGTTGGATCAGGATTAAAGGGACCCCTCTGTAAGGTGTCCTTTCAGCCTTGGAGAGATGACCCTGGCATCCTAAAACAGGAGTTTGAATCCAGGTTCTGCCACTTACTACCTGTATGGCCTCAGGCAATAACTTAATTTTTGTGAACCTCAGTTTCTTCATCTGTAAAATAAGGGACTCTTGGTAGCCTAGCAGATAGAGCAGCAGGACCTGGAGTTAGGAAGCCCTGAGTTCACATCTGAACTCAGATAAGTACTAGTTGTGTGACACTGGGCAAGTCACTTAACTCTGCTTGCCTCAGTTTCTTCATCTATAAAATGAGCTGGAAAAGGAATGGCAAACTACTCCATTATCTTTATCACGAAAACCCCAAAGAGGGACATGAAAGAGTCAGATGATTGAAGTGACTCAACAACAACAAAAATAAAGGGGTTGGCATCTCTCTCTCTCTCTCTCTCTCTCTCTCTCTCTCTCTCTCTCTCTCTCTCTCTCTCTCTCATACAGCAGCAAATTATTGTGAATAACTAAAAGAAAGGCTTCTGTGGGAGATGGCCCACAAGCTGAGCTTTAAAGGAAGCCTGGATACCAAGTGGTGGAGATAAAGAGGGAGTTCATTCCAGGCAAGGGCAGGGGAGGAGACAGTTAATCTATTTTAAGACAGATGAAGACAGGACATGGAATGCCCAGTGAGGGTGGTGGGAGGGAGCAAATAAGGAAATCTGGCCAGAACCTGCAATGTATAAAAGGGGCTAATAGGAAATATGAGGAAAGGACTGGAACAAAATTGTGAAGAGCTTTAAATATCAATCTGGAGTCTGTATAATTAGCCTGGGAACACGGTAAAAAATATTTTTAAAATTTATATGTGTATTTTATTTATTCATTTATTTGATCATTCATTTATTCATCTATTTATTTACTTATATATTTATGTAGTCATTAATTTGTTTACTCATTCATTCATCTATTCATCTATTTGTTTATTCACTCATTCATTTACTTAAACTCCCTAGTAAATGTTTAACAACTGGGTTTCAATGACACACTTTTAAGTTTAATTTGCATTATTAACATTCCCTCCATCCCTTCCTTAAGCCTAGTCAATCAACAAAATGATAAATCCAGCCCTGATTGGCAATTAGATAATTTCTGAGGTGTAAACAGTCACCCAGAAAATTTAACAATTGGCTTTTGACAGCTGATCTGAGATGCATCAGCAGACATCTGCATGGAAGCAATAGTAAGACACAGAAGTTCCTTCTACAGAGTGGTGATGGGATAGACTTATACTTTAGAAACCTGATTTTGTCAGGTATGTGGAGGATGAGTTAGTTAAAGAGAGGAGACATTCTTAGAAGAGACCATAATTAAGAATCTACTGCCTCATCCAGAGAAAGAACTGTGGAAGTAGAAACACAGAAGAAAAAGAACTGCTTGATCACATGGGTTGAGGGGATATGATTGGGGATGTAGACTCTAAATGATCATCCTAGTGCAAATATCAATAATATGGAAATAGGTCTTGATCAATGATGCATATTAAACCCAGTGGAATTACTTGCTGATGGGGGGATGGGAGGGAGGAGGGGAGGAAAAGAACATGAATCATGTAACCATGGAAAAATATTCTAAATCAATTAATTAAATAAAAAATTTCAATTCTGAAAAAAAAAAGGAATCTACTGCCTCAGATTAAGCATTCAGTAACAGAGTGGCAAGAAATGGAGGCTGAGGCTGTCTTCTCTGTGTTCTGAACCCTTAAAGGTATCCCAATTGCAGTGTCTCAGCCCCATTATCCTCTTTGAGGTTTGTTTTTCTTTTTTTGTCAACAATCCTTTTCTGATTCCCCTCTTATTCACCCTAAAACTTGCTTCCCAGATTTCTGTCTCCCCTTCTCAAATATCCCTGTCCATAGATGCTTAAGTATAAAACGCAATAAAAGATCTCAGTAGTAGAAAACATTCTTTACTCATTCCTTTTAGTAATCAAATTCGCCATATACTCCATAAATCCTTCCTTGAGGCACTTGGCTTGTAAGAACATCTTTTAAAAATTAATAATAATAACCATATCTCCTTGGATCCTCACAATAACCCTGTGAAGTAGGCGCTTTTGTGACCTCCCTTTTATAGGTGAGGTAATTGATGCTGAAGGAATTAAAGTGATTTCTCAATGGCTTCACAGCTCCTATGTACTGGAGGCAGAATTTGAATCTGAGTCTTTCTGACAAGTCCAGCACTCTATCTGCTATGATATTTAAGTGCCTTCATTTTCTGCTCCATTTCCCTCCCAATCCAATGAAAAACATACACAGCATTTTGCATCTCTTTAATGCACTCACTCATGTACTATTTTGTATTATGGTTATTTATATTCTCAACATATCCTCCTACTGGACAGTAAGTCATAAGAGGGCAGGGATTCTATTCCTGGAATAATAGATGTTCGTTGAATAGAACTGAATTGAATATACAGTATATGCTCTTCCCTGGGTAATAGAAAATGGGAACTCGGTATGTGCTTTACAAGTCAATTTCATCTTCGCTTTGCTCTGCTCTTGAAAGTGGGGCATAATGTGATGAAAGCTGAAACACAGGCTTAATTCACCGCGCTTCGATTATCCCTCTCGGAAAACACAAGTGTTCATTTAATACAAGCTCACTGTTTCCCAACCTGGTCTGCCCCCAAAAGGAAATAGTGTGCGTGTGATGATTAAGGGACAGAAATTAACATTTATTCCAAAGCTGTCAAGATTTTTGGCAGTTATTAATTTTATTAAAATGATTACACATGGCAAAACAAGGAACAGCGGTAATAGCGTTTCTCTACAATATAAATTATGACTTTGATTTTCAGCTGTTGGCTCAGCGTTGTTCAAGATTCTTCTTTTAAAAGGAAATGGTGGGGGGAGAGGTGGGGAGAGAAGAAGCATTTGCATTTCCAGAAAATGTGAAAGCAGCAACAGGAAAAATAAATTAAAGATAATTACAGTAGGAAATAATGCCAAGTATTTGTTAATTGTAAAATGGACTTAATGTGTTTATGGACCAATCTCCATACTTTGGCAATTAAAAAGAAACACATGTTCCACAATGGCTTATCTTCTACGCTTATACCCAAGAACTAATTTGCTGCTGCTTTAAAAAAAAAAATGACAGTGCTGAATGCTCATTAATTCAAATGAAAACACTCCGGATACTTTGAACTGAAATGTCTGTCAAAATAAAAACAAAGTATTGTCACAAGATACTTAATGCCTGAATAACTTATGATAGTATGAACAAGAGTGAAGTATTTGTCAATAGTTTTCAGTTGCTCACATTATGGCAAAATTCTGGATGTAAAGTATCAAAATGCATCATGGAATTCTAATTACCTACAGACAACAAAACACGTACTCCATCTGTTCATACAGTCGTGCTGTATATTTCTTGCTTGGCATTTAAATGTCACTGCAAACAGCAATTTAGAAAAACAAAGTAAAAAATATATATACAAAATATTTTCATATCAAATTATCTTTATCATACACTAAATAACCCCAACTCCCAAAGCTATGTTACAACAAAAAGTGTCCTACAAGTTACACCAAGATAGATATTTTTTTTCTGTCTCTCAAATAATTTAGTACGCCTGGAGCAGACAAGGTTTCGTAAAAACATTCTGAAACGTAAAGGAGGATTTGACCATTTGGATATGTTCATGCTCTCTCATTCACACAGACACAGATACACACACACACACACACACACACACACAATTCCAGTTTTTTTTTTTTTTAAGGAACAGAATAGGTTACAAATGGAAAAAATAAATTTCTATCCCATTCCCCAAATAATCAAGCCCTTTTCAGCTTTCTGTAGTTGGTATAGTTTAAGTCATATTCAGAATTTCCACTATTTATTCAAGTGTTCCCAAGCTGATTGGGCTAGTATTATTTAACTGAAGAAAATATGGTGCTATCCACCTCCATTTTTATCGGTATTATTTTACTCAATGGCGATTCTGTTTCAAAATTTGGATCATTATTTCTTTAATACATGATTTCATGTCAAACTTTAATCTTGGCAAAATGTAATGAGCTTTCAATATTTGGGGGACCGTATGCTTTTAATTTGTGAGTTGACTCTATTGTGTGTGTGTGTGTGTGTATGTTTGACCGTGCATACACATACACACACATGGATTTATCTCACTGTCTTTTTGCTCCTTGAAAGGTAGATTATCCATTAGGTTTCCTGATTTCACACAAATCAAACCAAAGCTGTTCTGACCCTATTATAGCTAGAAACTATTTCCATCATGGCAAGACACTGAGTTCCAAACCAAGTAAGATATGGGACTGACTATAGGTTTACTTCTGGACAGAAAGATATATATTTTTTTGTTTTTATTTAACAACTTTAAACAGTATGTAGCAAAGCTCAAGAAAAAAAAATCCAAAGTGAAATATCAGCTGGGTGGGGGGCGTTTTCTGGTGAAGCTTGCCATAAAAGACTTTTACTAAACACGATGCTTCATTAAATCTTTTAAATTAATTTGGACACATTGTTTCTTAAATATACATTTCATGTGAAGTATTGCACTTTTCAATGAAGTGAATTGTGGTGGTGGTACATACTGCATAGACAAGCAAGAAACATGCACAGCAACCTTAAATACCACCCTGAAAGATACGCTGGACCGTATTTAATACTGGTGAATTTTTTTAAAGGGGGACATTTTCTTTAGGCTCCACAGAGCTCCAAGTTCTAGAAACATGAAATAATGCATACATTTCAAGGGCTTTCAGCAGTTATGGATTCAGCCCTGGAATGGTCAGGCCCATCTGGAATAATACATAAACTAATAAGCATTATGGCATTGTCATTTTGAGGCATAACTACTCTGCTATGCCCACGTTAGAGCTTATTTTTGGAAAGCAAGGCACTTATTGTAATAGCAATGCAGACATTTTATGCATAGTTTGAATAACATAAAATAAGTTAATATTTTGATAAAAACTGATTTTTTTTATAATTTATATGTCTTTTATAGAAGCAACTGGACAATTTATTTAATGTAATTAAAAAAGAGAAGACCAAGAAGTCTGAAAGGAGTAACTGCTTTACTGACCATGTCGGGAAGGGAATGGTTTTTGATGCTTGCTCCAGGTCTTGGGTTCTGACTTTACAGAAATACAAATGGCGTGAGGAATGTCCATTGGATCCCACAGGTAGCAAGCACTTAAAATTGCTGGGCTAGTGGCACTTTGACAGTCTTAACCTCTGATATATGCGATGATTTCTGAATGATGCAGCTGGTGGTGCCCTGCAGTTTGTCTTTTCCCTGTGCGAGATTAGTTAAGGCCATCGCTGCATTGATTTCCTTCCAATAGGTTTCATCTTTGCTCCCGCCCTTTCTGTTAGCTGCACTAGAGTTAAGCAAAACAAAACAGACGGTGTTTACATGTTGTGTTTGGACCCAGGACCCAGCTCTCCCAAGTCAGTGACAAATTATAAACTGGGAAAAATAAATGAGAACAGCTTCCTCACCTGTCACACTTATTGGATCCATTTTCCAGAGTGTCTGAAAAGAAAAACAAAAATCAATTATTTTCCTTTAAAAGAAAACAAAACAGAAGTAAAAGATGGTAGGGTAAAGTGCTGGAAATGAGTGATGGCATTTAATAAAGACAAGATTAGTGTACCATGCATTTTCAAACTCCAAAACCACAAAGCCACCAATCAGAAGGATATGTAAAACAACAGGGAACTTACAGAAAATTCTGTCCAATTTGACAAGTATTTTTTAAATACCTACTATGTGCAAAGCACTCTACTAGGCACTAATGAAAACTGATCCTGCCCTTCAGGAACTTACATCCTGCAAGAGGGAAAAAACACAGATGCAGAAAAGTAGGCACTATATATAAATAAATTATATAAATAAATATATATATATATGTATATATATATATATATATATATATATATTCTCAGCCATAGTGGGGTTAAGCCAATCAGTTGTCTATAGAAAGTCCAGCACTAGTATGGTGAACCCTCAAATGGGAGACCATCAGATTACCTAAGGAGGGGCAGACTGGCCCAGGTCAAATATGGAACAGGTCAAAGTTTCCATTTCAATCAATAATAGGATCAAGTCATTGAGTCACCTCTGAATTTCTAGCCTGGGAGATCTTGGGAGACACAGTCTCAATGAAAAATTAATTGAAAAAGATCTGACATAGAAAATAAAATTTTATTGCAAAGATTTCATTTTGGGTCCTAAAAACATATCCCCTTATTATTGGGGGGATATTCAGGACCCTGAATTTAAGCAGCATTTAAATGAGGAGTTGTTGGATTTAGTTCTACTTATGGGATAGAGTGGGTAGGATATATAATACATGTAGAAGCTGTAATGTGAAAGAGGGGTGTGCTTGTATCCAACAGAAGAGCTAATGGGTAGGAATGGCATAAAATGACACTTGATATCAGGAAATAACTTACTAACAAGTATGGCTGCTCCAAGGTATAATGGACAACCTCACAGGGTCCTGAGTTTCCTCCTTCTTGGAGGCCTTAATGCAAAAGCTTGGGAATGGTGGAGGGGGGGTCTCTTTTTTTAAATCTGTGGCTTTTATTAATGGGCCCTGAGGTCTTTCCTCAAATGGAAATTCTTCAATTCTAGAACACCTGGCTCTCTCACCCCTCACTGGGCAAAGGTAGAGGGGCCCAATTCATACATCAAGACAAATGCTAGATCTTCTTGTATTGGGCTTTGAAGAACAGAAGTGATATCATTGTTAAAGAGGAAAGCTCAATATGAGTTCAAAATCAGGGTCTTCCAGTGAATGCCTACATAAAGCTGAACCTGTCATTTCACCTCTGGACTTATTTCCTCATCTATAAAATGAAGGGCTTGGATTGGATGATCCCTAGTTCCCTTATAGTATGAAACATTAAAAAAAAAAACTTCTTCATCATTAGAAATAAACAAAAATTAGACAGCATGCTTTGAGGGTCCCTATTCCTGAAGGTATTCAAGTAGAGGTTGGAGTACTACTGACTCATAATGTTGTAGAAGGGAGTAATGATTTGGGTACACATTGGACAAGATAATAAATAACTCATATTTTCTACAGCTTAGTACTTGAAAGTTCACAAAGCAGTTTCCTTGCGACAACCCCACTTGCAACATTAGTAATTTTGCCCCCATTTTACAGATGAGGAAACTGATGGTCGGGACATTTACATGATTGACCTATGGTCACACATCGAGTAAGAGGCAGAACTTGAGCTTGAGTCTCATCATTCAAAGATTGGTACTTTTTTTATACTAAATTATGTTCTAATTGCCTTGGTTCTTCATCAGTAAAATAAGCTGGAAAAGGAAATGACAAACCATTCCAGTATCTTTGCCAAGAAAACTCCAAATGGAGCCATGGAGAGCTGGACACAAGTGAACCAAAAGACAATATGGTTGAGGAAGGGAAATAATCAGTGGAGAAGGCAGAGGGACATTGACTCCAGTCTGGCCCAGGAGGGAGATGAAAGGGGATGATGTTGGGTCTTTAGGAGGAATAGTCCATTCAATGGCTGACCTAGGAGGGGAAGCTAGTAGATGTGTTCTCATTATCATCATTGTAGATTTATCTAGTGCCCAGAATCCATGTAGAGCACTGCCAGGGCATCAGCAGCACAAAGGCCAGGCATGATCTCTACCCTCAAAGATCACTTCCCAGTTGGCATCCCTTATGGTGAGCTAACCTTGTCTCTCTTTTGTCCAGTGGGATGTCTCATCCTTTTGCCTCAGTCTACCATTTTTATAAATGCGCTCTGTCCTGTAGAGTGATTTCTCTAGTTATATATCCAATGAGAGCAGGATCAATGGTCTTCAAAGAAGTCTTATGCAGATTCTTCATCACATTGTGTAAGTTCCTTTGGATTCTGGGAGGCTATACAAATTGAATCCAAGCTTTGGCCAAGCTGCAAAGGTCTTGAAGATAGGCTTGAGGTCTGCTTCTTAAAAACTAGCCTCGTTAAATACAGAGCACATCCTCATCTCAAGGCTGACTACGACATGATGAGATTTTTGACCATGGAAGTAATGAAACATCAAAAGAAATCCCCCCAAATGCCCCTTAGTCCTGTGGGGCTTTAGTCCTTCCAATACTCCACAGTGGTAAGAGTGCTAGAGATGGGGCAAAGAAATGCAAAGAATAACACAACCCTTAAACTGTAAACTAACATTAGTCTAATTCTTCATCCTTTTTAACATTTGAGAGTTATCCAATGCCCAGTGGCTGAATGTTTTCTAACATTTTAGTGAGAAAATGGAACCAAACCCACAATGCCCTTTCCCCCCTAAAATCCTTACCTTTTGTCTTTGTATCAATTCTAACACTGAAGAGTATGCTCATTTAAAAAATGTACAACTACTTATTATTGTTTAGTCATTTTTCAGTCATGTCCAAATCTTTGTGGTTCCTTTTGGGGATTTTCTTGGCAAAGATACTGGAGTGGTTTCCCATTACCTTCTCCAGTTTGTTTTACAGATGAAGAAACTGAGGCAAGTGAGGCTAAATGAGTCAAGTCTTCTTGACTCCAGGCCCAGAACTCTATCCACTGTGCCACCTACTTGCCCTAATATTCAACTTGTTATTCAATTGTTTCAGTTATGTCTGACTCTTTGAGACCTCTTTTGGAGATTTTCTTGGCAAAGATACTGGAGTGCTTTGCCATTTCCTTCTCCAGCTCACTTTACAGATGAGGAGAAGGAAATAGGGTTAAGTGACTTGCCCAGGGTCACACATCTAATAAGCATCTGAAATCAGATTTGAATTAATGAAGAGGAGTCTTCCTGACTCCAGGCCAGGAAATCTATCCTAACTTCCTAGCTCCCGAGCTTCACTGTGATCCTATGATACAGGACATGGAATGTAGGATATGGAGAAGGATAAAAAAGCCAAAGGCTTTATTAACTTATGTTATGTTATAATTGTTTTTCTAAATGGATAAAAAAATCATTGTGGACCAAGGTTCAAATCTGACCTCAGATACTTCCTAGCTATGTGACCCAGAGCCAGTCATTTAGCCCCAAATGCCTAGCCCTTAGCAGTATTCTGCCTTCAAACTATCCTTAGTGTACATTCTAAGACAGACGGTAAGAATTTTAAAGAACTCTTGTAGTTTAGTCATGATTTCAGAACCTGCACCAGTACAATTACTGTATTGGCATTTACTAAGCCTAACATAAGTTGCTAACAACTAATGCATATTACAGAAGAAGAGAAAATCATAATCATCATCATAATGAAAAACATAGGCTTAGAGTACTTTAAAGCATTCAAAGCATTTCCCATCCATGGTCCTACTGGAGCCTCACAACAGGGTGTGAGGGAAGGACCTCAGCTATCATCCCTATTTTACAAATGTGGAAACTGAGTCTTAGAAAATTTAAATCATTTGTCCATGGTCACATGGCTTGCAAGTACCAGAGGTTGACTCTAGGATGTATTATTGACTCAATCTATAATTCCCTGAGGTCACATTTTTCTCTTTGAACAACAAGCCATGTTATAGTAGATAAGGAATTCAAAGGCTAAACATTCGAGAAATCAATATTTCCTGCTATACAGAAACACAGGATTTATTAGTTGAGAGAGACCTTGGTGGCCTTTGAGTACAATTCAGATCTGAAAAAGAATCCCCACTACACCATAGCCAATGAGCGGTCATCCCACCTTTGTTTGAAGACTTCCATTGTAGGGCAAGTCAGCAGTCATCATCCATCCTTACAACAAGCCAAAACTTGCCTATTTAATTTCTACCCATTGCTCGGATCTGTACCTCAGATTCTTTCCTTTGGGATCAAAAAGAAAAAGTCTAATTTCTATTTTTTCCAAGTAGCTTATAGGCTCCTCAAGGGCAAGAACTCTCTTGTTTTTGTCTTTTGTATTCCTAATGCCCAGCATAGGACCCGACACACAGTATACTCTTAATAAATGACTATTGGTTGACTGATTCCCCTGACAGCCTTTCAAAAATGTTTGAAGGGGACAGTTAGGTAGCTCAATGGATAGGGAGACAGGGATGGAGATGGGAGGTCCTGGATTCAGATTTGGCCTCAGACATTTCTTAGCTTTGTGATCCTGGGCATGTCACTTGACTCCCATTGCCTAGCCCTTACCACTCTTCTGCCTTGGAACCAATACACAGTATTGATTCTAAGATGGAAGATAAGAGTTTGAATAAAATTACCAAGACCCTCCAGGTCTAAGCCAAAAAACATAGGGAATTCAACTCAGTTCAACTGATTAAGTGCCAACTATGTCCCAATGGGAAGTCTCTGTCATATGACAAAGGGGGACCTACAGTACTTTTCTCTCACAGTTCAACTGTGCCCTTCCCTGGGTCCCACTGCCTTGATTTGTGCTAGCCTCTGTAGCCTACTACATCCATTCCAAGACACCAACCATGTCTCACTCCCCAGATTTCTTACCAGCTTTCACCTCTGATTTTCCCAACTCCTTTCTAGTTCTGGATCCATAATCAAGTCACTTTTGTTTTAACTCTATGAAAGGATGTGATGATTATGTTTTTATATACAATTCCCCTGTCTACCTTTCACTCTCCATTTCAAAAAAGGAAAAAAATGTTTTTGGTTTTTGTTTTTTAACAAAGCAATTCATTTGGAGTCAGCAGACTTGGGTTCAAATCCCAGTTCTACCATTTTTTCATTGGATGATCCTGGGCAAGCCACCTAACTCTCAGCCTCAATTTCATCTGTAAAGTAAGGGAGATTAGACTAGATGATCATTTGTTTTCCTTCCAACTCTAATCCTAAATTTTTTTTAAATCCATTTAGAAAGTTAAAAGATTGGAATTGAGTTCATTGCTTTGTTGGGGGTTCCCCCCCCACATAATTGCTATATAATCTGAGATGTTTTTTTTTGCCTTGCTTATAATGCAGCTGGTACATTAAAATATTTTGGGTCCTAGGCAAAAATTCCTGAAATTCTTTGTAATCATATGCTTTATAAAGGGTAAAAAATTATGACAGCTTCATTCCCCTGGAAATGCAATGGCAATTTGGGCAGTATTTAAAAGTTTGGAACAAAGAAATAGTGATGATGGTCAGGCTTTTATCCCCGTACTCACACATACTGGGACTTCTTGTTGACCATTGATTGCCTTTTCGGACTTTCCCTGTGCAGACTAGAACCCAAGTGGCTAAATAACATTTTTGGAGATGAATATGATCTTGGTCAAGTAGGACTGCCTATGAATGAAAAGGTTTTGGTAGGAGTGGGTGCCACATAGAAATGCAACCTGCCATAACTCCTTGGAGGTTTCTGATGGAATTGTGCAAGAAAATCCCCAAAGAATCAGCAGAATTTTCAATCAGCTAAGTCATCATCCCCTCAACCATCACCTGCTGAGAAGACTTCCTTCTCTGAAGCGGAAAGCCTTTGCAAGAGCTATCTGAGTGCTAGCGGTCTATTTGCCCTCATTGATAACTGGGGAAATTGAATCACTTTTTTCAGGGGAGGAAAAGTGCAAACGTTTTCATTCATAGAATGCCCTGGAAAGCCTTAATTCTCTGTAAAGTCCCACTGGTTCTCACTGTCCCTTTCAAGAAACCATTCCTGCTATAGAAGCATTATTTGTTCATCTCCACTAAAGAACAACAGAGTCAAGGTGCTACCGGAACATGAAGGGAGATGAGGACTCTGTCCAGCTGGCAGGCTACCAGCCGGATTAGGCTATTCACAGAGAAGAGGAAGAAATGGGCTTTGCCTTACTTCTGCCCACAAACTAACTGCAGCATCTCAGTTGCCAAAGTGAAGCAATAGGTTTGTGGAGATATTTATTCACTGGAAAGATCTGGCAAAAGTGAACCAAGTTCCATGAAGCTTGAATAACGTTAGGGAAATAACAAACCATTTTTTTAAAGACCGTGTAACTGATGCTATGGCTTACAGACACAGCAGTCTCGCATGTACGAAAGGGACCATAATTTGATTTCACACTGCCCACCTGACTGAACAAGGGGACAGCAGCATCATACTGACAGGTGGGGCCATGTAAGGCTCCCCTTTAGGGTGGAGTGAATAGCTGCATCCCAAGGGCTCACTAACACCTGGACCCACAAGCATTTCCTTTGGCTGCATCTTGAATTTGTCCCACAGAGAAGCAAGTCAAAACTATAAAAAAAAACAAACCTTTTTTCCTGATGTATTACAGGGTTTTGGAAAGTACCTTTGACAAGCTAAAAGCATCTCTAAATCCTTTGGAATGTTTTTCGGGTCTTTACACACAGTAGGTGCTCCATAAATTGAAGGGAATTCAATGAGGACTTCTTGGCTTCCGGCAATGGACAAGGCACTGTCCAAACCACGGAAGTCGGTGCTTTGCTCTCGAAGTAGAACACAGTGGATGTCTAGGCATGGACTTGTGGTTCCCTTTCCAGCAAGAAAATAAAAGGCTTTGTAAGGAGGAATGAATAGAGGAAACGTCTCTCTTTCATGTCAACAGTCAGTTGTTAAAAACCAAGGATCTGACAACAAAGTCAGGCTCAAAGGTCTCAAACGGAACAAGAAAAGGACAATGGCTCCAGAGACAGCTGACTGATGCCATTGGGGGGGGAGGGGGGTGCCAGTGTCAAAGGTGCTCTAGTTTGCAAAGAAACTGAAGTGGGGGGGGCATCCGGTCTCTTCTGTTGTTATTGGTGTATTTCCCGGTGTCACCAGACAATTATGCATCCAAGGATAATCTCCTGGGGGCGTAGTACAATCTAACTTTCAAAGTACTGGCAAAAGTCATAGATGGCCAACTGGGGCCCTGTAAGAGTGAAAGCTTGTGCTCTTGTAAGAAAGCAAGGAATAGGAGAATTGAAGAGTTTGACTATTTTTTTTTTTACATAAAACCCAAGGCAATGTCCTAGTTCTTTTAGAGAATGGATTGCATTTGGGGAGAGGGGGATATTTTCTTAATTAGAAGGTCCTCCTCTTACTTCATTTTTCCAAATTGGTAGATCTCTTGCCCTAATCTATTTCACATTTTCTTCCTGCAGTCAAGAACTAATATGCCAATTTGATTCACCAAATATTTATTTATTAAATGGTCTGCTGTCCTAGGCACTGTCATAGCTATTGAAAATGAGATAAAAGGCTCCTGCCCTTAAGGAGCTTATATTACCAAGCACTAATGGAATGAACCATTTGGTCCTTGAAGACAAAATGGAACTCTATCTGTGGCTCCCAATGTTTTCACTGTCTCCCAAAGCCAGGTAGTCTTACTTGAATCTCCCCTCCCCTCAAAAGACCACTGGGTAGAGAAGGCATTCAGGGCAGGGAGGAAATCAAGCCTTAAGCTTCCCCGGGTCCCTAGCTGATCTGCAGTGGCAGTTAATCAGCATGCGCATAATTGGGAGCTGACTGCCCTACATTCAGCTCCCTTGTATCTCTCCCTTTGGCAGGCTCCTCAGCTTTGCCTCTCCAAAAAACTTGACTTAAAATGCCTTTTCAAATTCTAGTGATCCCAAAATCAACTGCACTGTCAATTACTATAAAAATAACTAGTTGGCAGGAACCATTTAGTAAACCAGCCAAGGGAGAGTGTTTCAAGACCAAAAAAATAAAAATAAAAGGCGGGGGCTCTGGGAGAAGCAAGTTGGGTTGGGTAGTGAGAGAAATCTTGGATGTCGAGAAACCAAAATCATGATGAAACTGTTAAAGTGGTAATAGATATCCTTAGGCTAGACATGTTCCTCCCAAAGTCAAATAGAGAATTGAGGCTGTTACCCAAATCATTTAGATCAAATACCACTTTGCACATGTAGGCACAACTTCTAGGGCTCTGTGTCACCAGGCTCTTTTCAGATTCAGTGAATGAAATTCATAAATGCCCTAATTCTGAGCAACATCCTGAAAATGGCATTTATATTCATAGGGAGAGACAAAAATATGGCTCACCCAGTAGAATGCTTCTCTGTGGTTTCTCTAATTTAAAAGTTTCAAGGTCAGGTTTTTTTTTTTTTTAAAACCAGCCTAACCATGGAGACGTCAACAATAGATAATAATAGAGATAATTCTCATTATCCATACTGTAGGAAGAAAGCCATGGTAGAGATAATATTTTAAAAGTGGATATTCTCCAAATCATACAACATATGTTTCTTTGAATGAGTGGAAGGGTTGGGATGAGGGCGAGAGACAAAGAACATTTAAGGAGTACCACATAGAGGGGAGAAGGTGGGGAAAGGAAGTGAAAATGCATCTGGGAACAGTTCTATAGGCAATGAGTCCACTTGGAACAAGACTGGTAGTGAGAGGTCAAGTAGACCACCTTCGGTTTAGAATGGTTGTCATTCAGTTGTTTTTCAGTTGTGTCTGACTCTTCATGACTCCATTTGGGATTTTCTTCACAAAGATCCTGGAGTGGTTTGCCATTTCTTTCTTTAGAGGTTTAAGACAAAGAGAGGTTAAGTGACTTGTCCAGAGTCACAGAGCTCATAAGTGTGTGAGATCATGATTAAAATCAGGTCTTCCTCCAGGTCCTGCACTCTATCCACTGAGTCACTTTGCTGCTTAGAGTACTGGGAGATTAAGCATGTTTCCAGGGTAAGACAGCCAGTACATATCAGAGCTGGTCTTTTTGGCTTCAAGGCTAGTTCTACCTACTATATCACACTTCCTTGAAGTACTACATAAACCATCGTAAGGATTATAATCAATCATATGTCAAGACCTACAGACATTCCAACCCTATACTTCTAGACACTGTCCATTCAGGAGTTGCCAAAGACAGTTTCCCAGTTCTGGAGAGATAGAAAGCACTTTAGTCTTGAGGACACTCTGGGTGATCAGGGACTTTCTGGGAGCTTTGGCGAGTTTCAAGTTTCATTTAAGCATTGAAGGTAAAAAAGGATAAAAAATATAGAATCAACTTAAGAGCCTGAGGAACAAGATGGGGGAATAGCCCTTTGCTATTCTCTGAATGCTGACATGCTACTTTTCTCCCAGTTTTCAAAATCTGGTCCACATTCATCAATTCCCATTCTTCTACCCACTCCCAATAAAAGCCATATAACTATGACCAACTCCTCCTATTGCTTCCCCACCAATGGAGGAGATCGTGAATTGATAGAATTGTAGAATGGCGAACCTTTCTGACTACAAAGTACAAAAATAATCATCTTTTTGGTAGCATTAATAACAAGGACTAGTACTGGCTGACCAATTTATAAGGACTAAATATTCTATGAGGCGTCTCGGTGACTCTGTGGATCAAATGCTGGATCTGGACTCAGGAAAACCTGGGTTTCAATCCAGCCTCAGACACTTACTAGCTGTGTGACTCTGGGCAAGTCACTTAACTTCTGTTTGCCTTAATCCTTTGGGGAAGGAAATGGCAAGTTCCTCCAGTACTTTGGCCAATAAATATGGCAGCCATAGAGGGTTGCTAAGAGTCAGACACAACTGAATGACTGAACAAGAACAAATGCTCTATGCTTTCAGGGGTCTTGCCTAAAGACCCAACCTTAGCCAATATTGCTGGTGGGGAGCAAGAAGAAAATTCATAAACAGAGGTTCTCTTTAGCCATCCAATGTAAGAGAGAATCTGATAGAAAGTAAGCTTATCCAGAGCACCCAGTCTAGTATTTGGCACACAGGAGTTCCTTAATAAATGTTCAGGGATTGACTGTAGGGCTTTCATTACATGTGTGTGTGGCGGCAAGTACAATACTGAGTCTGAATCTGTTCTGTGCTGGAAAATGTCACATGTTAAATTGAAGAGCCTTACAATTCATTCATTCAACAAACATTTTTTGAGCATCTAGTACATGACAGGAACTGAGTTTGGTATTGAAGCTACAGGGCTTAGGACACTGCCCGGACTTGGTAAGTCCTTGATAAATGCTTGGTGACCTGACATGGCTCAACAGAGACAAAACAAAAGCAGGGTCTGGCCTTAAAGAGTTTACATATTCCTTATCCACAGACAAGCTAATGTTTTTAATGATATTGGAACCCCCCAACTATTTAAAGTCAAAGAGGAGTAAAATTAGCTGTGTGACCCTGGGAGAGTCACTTAGCCCCCATTGCCTAGCCCTTAGCACTCTTCTGACTTAGAACCAATACGCAGTCATGATTCTAAGACAGAAGGTAAGTTTTTTTTTAAAAGAATAAAATTGATTTTTAAAATATTTGCTAACTGATCTTTCCTGTTATAGAAATTAATTATTATTACTACTACTACTAGCTAGCTAGCATTTATATTGTATTTTAAGGTCTGCAAAATGTTTTATACATGTTATCTCATTTTATCCTCGC
Organism: Monodelphis domestica; assembly: GCF_027887165.1. Taxonomy (NCBI): domain Eukaryota; kingdom Metazoa; phylum Chordata; class Mammalia; order Didelphimorphia; family Didelphidae; genus Monodelphis; species Monodelphis domestica. The sequence goes on along the minus strand of NC_077231.1, from coordinate 257,700,200 downwards.
AACAACTCTGAGAGGTAGGTGCCCTTCTTCCCCCATTTTACAGATGAGAAACTTGGACACAGAAGCATTAAGCACCTCGCCCTGCCAATCAGATAGCCATTAAGTGTTTGAGGTGGGATTGGAACTCAAGTTTGTCTGGCTCCAACCCTGGCTCTCTTCCTATTGGCCTTAAATAATTATTTATCACAAAACTTTTGCTATGAAGGGGGAAGAACTTAGTAAAATTTGAGGATATGCTGACATTCGATTCAGGCCTCTATGTTCCATGTCTTGAATTACCAAGAAAAAATGGTCATTTTAAAGCTCTTGTGTAGTCATCTATTTGTTTAACCAGAGAACAATTCAATAGATACTTATTAAATGCCTACTCTGTGTGAGGTGTTGCGGCTGGTGCCAGAAGAGGCCTGTGTTCCGGTTGAGGCTGACTTCTTTCATACACAAGGAAGGTGGAATGGTAATAGTTTATAAAAATGATTTCCTTGTGCTTTACTAGCCTTCTGGTCAGTAAAGATTCCACAAAGCTTTTTTTTTTCTTCCTCTCCAAGATTTGTTCTGAAATATCAAGGAACGTGTCCAAATCCCAGGCTGGGGACTCTAAATCAGTTTTCTTAAGCTTTCCTTGACATTTTAAAGAGATGTGATATTTTAAGGAGACATGATCTTCCTATAATCACTGTGCTAGCCCAGAGAGTATTTTTGCTCAGTAGCTATTCTCCAGCTGTCGCCAGTGTCCTCCTTTGAGGAAACTTTTGTGGTTTTTCTCTCTTGGGTGCAGAAGGTGTTTGGGGATGGATGAGAATAAGTCAACCATGTCAATGAGGTTTAGCCCCCGAAGAGGGGAAGCTCAAATGGTCATGCTGCTCTGGACATGGGGGCTTGTACATGGTAGGAACTGGACCTTGGATTTCATTGGAATGAACAACTCTTGGGTAAGGAAACTCCCTCAAACAATGCAGGTTGGTCCCTTTTCTGCCTCTTAGAAAGCCTAGGATATAGAGAAAATAATTGATTTGACTAAGGCCAAGTATATGTAAGAGACTGGAGTTGAATGCTGGTCTTCTTGGCTGCACCATTACCGCCATATTGTCTCTAGCACGTAATAGACATTCAGGAAATTTACGTCAAGTGAATGAATGAAATGAAGTCTGTTTAGTACCAAACAGTGGCACTTCCACCATGGCACCTCAGATGAAATAATGGAAGTGGTGATGACTCTGTAAGTGCTATTGATTACAGATACAAAGTATTAGAACCTGACTTGGGACTGGCCTTCTGAAGGCCTTCTAAGTAAAACCAAATAAAAGGGAAATCCTCCTACTTCACCTTGGTTGGTTGGGACTCTGTTTATATTAGTTTAGTGTTTCTTTGCAAGGCAACCAGCTCAAGTTATTCATCCTGGGGCCTTAAAAACTAGTGGCCTCCAACACGTTTCAGCATTTGAACCAAGAAACCATTTGCTTTCCAAAAATTAAGCCAGTATTTCCTCCAGCCATGACTTCTACCATCTGGCCAGAGATTTCTCTCCTTCCTGCTACCTTCTCATGTGGGCTGGCCCCACATTAGAACTAATGTTCTCCAGCTGTACCAGCTCCGGAAGGCCTTCAGCTTTATTTTAGGGTCCTCCTTTCCCTTGCATGGATTATAACTAAAAGGTTAAAAAATAAAAGGGATCCCTCCCTTCCCAATTGGACACTGGAGCAGTGTCTTCTAGGGAATGGAAGAGCTTTTGGTTGGGATTCCCTATGGGAAAGAGTTGGCGTATCTTGACCTGTAAGAGTTTCAGGCTCAAGGACAGGTCTATTTCTCTAAGAAGTAGGCAGCCACTGCTCCTGTCTGTAGGCAGACCTGTGAAAAACAGCAGTTTGCTTTTCTCTCAGTAAATTAGGAGGGGATTACAGCTTTGAAAGCTAGTCCTTATTAGGTGTGGAATAAGAACCTCTGGCTCTGAGCTCAGCATCAATTTCCATTTGTGTCTTTGTTCTATTCTGATCTCATCAGTCTGAGCTGACCGAAAGACGTGCAGGAAATGGGATTTATAATTTGAAAACTTATTTTCTATATAAATAGAGCCCCACCCAACTAGAAGGTCTCACCACCCATTCATTCTACCAGCTTTTTTTCAAGGCAATTTTTTAATATGCAGTATTCTTTTCCCCCGCCTCTATATTAAAAAAAAATATTTTCCAATTCCATGTAAAGAATTTTTAACATTCACTTTTAAAACTTTTGAGTTCCTAATCTCTCCCTTCTTCCTCCTTCCCCCCTTGAGAAGGTAAATTGTATGATATTGATTATTATGATCTGTATAATTCTTGATACTAAATGCTTTTACATATAGTTACTTCTATTTGCTTTGACCCCAAGTGATCTAAGAAGCTCCCTCCCTTTCCCCCTCTCTTCCACACATCCTTCCCAATTCCAATATTTCTACTAAGATTCTTGTGTGGTCTAGGTTAAGGAAATTGCAGCTGAGTGACCAGGAAAGGGGTCTGGAAATGCTGTTCGTTTTTGATTCTAGTCTAGCAATATTGTTAACTCCTTGGGTGGTCCTAAACACAGTATATACATTAACCTCACCTTTATTTTCCCCATCCATACAATGGGATCAAAATATGGCCATCCTATAAATGAATGGCACGTAGTGCTTAAGAAGAAAGATGCTCAGTGCAAAATATTTTAATTCCTGGTTGCTTTCTAGTAGCCCGATTAGCTTAGCAAAGCCCATCTGCTTGGATTAATGGATTAAGTGTGCAGAATCTATTATCTTCAAGGATGACATCGCTCTTCTGATGCTGATCTGTTTTCCCAAGCCAAAGAACCATAACATGCCAAGACAAAGCCCTGGAACCACATTAAAGCAAGCATCTATTAGCTTTAAGTGTCTGACGGGTTTTTGTTACTTCATTTTCTCAAGAGGAATATTTCAGATGTTACCCCAAAAGCTTAAGCCATGGAAGCTGATTTTCCGGCCAAGACTTCAGAAAATGACCTCGTGGGGGATGAGTAGCCTATGAGTAGTATAATATAAGCTCTAAATTTCACGGTGGCCCGCTTCTACTTCTTCCACAAACTGTATCTTAGCATTGAGTTTCTCTGCCTCTGGTCTGAGCCTGGATCTTCCACCCCACTTCCCCCCCCCCCCCCCCCCCCAGTCCCACTCTGGATATTCATAGCTCTCCTGGGCTCAGAAACAAGAACTAAAATGGGAAGTCAGTCCATCTTCCACTGAGGTCAACTTTATTCTTAGCATTTCATGGAGACTGGACTAGTCTGTTAGCATAGTCCGCTGCAGCTTTAGCTGGCCGAGCTTGTTTTTGGTAAACAGACAGCTGCATGGTGTTAGGCTGCAGAGAACTAACACTCCTTTCTTCAGCACCAAAGGATCATTCCAGAGAAAAAATATGTATTTATAATAATCTAGAAACTGGCTGCTGAAGCCCTGGCTATTACGCAGCCCTTTCAGCCCTTCCAGGGTCTCGGAAAACCATCGCAAAGGGCTTTGCCTTTGATATATGAACCACATTGTATCTTTAAATTGGCTGACATTGCTACCTTGTTTTTCAGCATTCCTCAAATTACTGTCTTCAGATGTGATGCTCTAGAATCTCAGGGTTGGACCTGTCTGCCTGCATTACTACTGAGAGTGACATTAGAAAAAAGAAGCTGGGGATGATCCCAAATCTGCAGCTATTTTAGATATGCAGAGAAGACTGATGAACATTCCACTCACAGCCCAGCTGTGATATTGATTCATGGAAAGAGCCCAGCTCTTAAGAGATAAGAGATGAAGCCAATTCAGAGTCTGCCTTCTAGATACACCTCAGTGTTCTCTTTTAGAGACTCAACTTGACTTGTCACATGCAAAATTACATTGTTGCCTACTCTAAAGTTGAAGGGAATCACCACTTTTTTTGCTTTTAGCTTGACACCTAACAAAATAGTGAGGTCTAAACTGAGGAAGGGGTGGGGTAGACTAGAGGGAAATATGCTTAAATTGAGGAATAATTTCTGCCAATTTGGACTATATTCCAATAGGATGGAGGCTTCTGAGGACAGGAATTGCTTCTTTTTTGTTGTTTTTCTATTGCCAGTAGATTTCTAGAGAGTTTTTGCCGTTGTTCAGTCATTTCAATCTTATCCAATTCTTCATTATGTTTTCTTGGCAAAGATACTGGAGAGGTTTGCCATTTCCTTCTTCAGCTTATTTTACAGATGGGGAAACTGAGGCAATGGGTTAAATGAGTAGTATATAACTCATAAATGTTGGTCTGATTGATGGGTGCTTACTGTATAATCTGGCTCTAATCTGTTGTTCCTGTCTTATATGTTACTGTCCCTCAAATACTCTATAGTCCAGACAAATGGCTTTCTTGTGCTTCCTCATACATGGCACTTTGTCTCCAAGTTATTGTGCAAGCCCTGGCTAGCCATCTCCCAGGCATGAATTGTTCTGCCTCTTAGAATTCCCATTTTTCTTCAAAGCTCATCAAAGGCACTACCTTCTCTATATAAACTTTACCCATCCCCTCTAGTTGCTAGTATCTTCTCTCCTTTAATTACAGGGTATTTATTTTGTAAAACACATTTTGGTATTATGACCATAGGTGCACTTTTAAAAAATGTAAGTCTACTGGGGGCAGACAAGTGGTTCAGAAAGAGGTCCTGAGTTCAAATTTGATTTCAGACACTTCTTAGCTGTGTGACCCTGGGCAAGTCCTTTAACCCCCATTGCCTAGCCCTTAGCACTCTTCTGCCTTAGAACCAATAAACTGTATTGAATCTAAAATGGAGGTAAGGTTATTGTTGTTTTTAAAGAATGTAAGCCTTCTGAAGGAAAGCGCTGTTTCATTTTTGCTTATTTCCTGTGCCTGGTATAGTGCCTTGCACATAGCAAGTGCTTAATGAGTGCCTACTGATTGCTTTGATGAGTTGGACTTCAGAATTTAGGAGAAGGGCACATGGAATTCAAATGGAAGCAGATACAAGATGAGATTGGGCAGCACTTAAAGGGCAGCTAGCTGGCAGAACTGCCTGAACTTTTAGATTTTGATGAATATAACCCCAAATTTGTTGGCACTTAGGAGGGCACCAAAGCGCTGTTTTTTAACATTCGTGACAGGAGGTTTGCACAGTCTCCAGTGTATGAGTAGCTATGGAGTCTGTGTATAGACTTAGAGAAGTGCTAATGTAGACCCATGTTAGGAAGTTGAGAAGTATCCCCTTTTCTTGGTTCCAAGTTCCATAAGGATACAATACTCTCTCTAATCTCCAATATATATTCTTATGGAGACATTAGAGGGAGAACTAATGGCTGTGAAGGTCCATTCCCGAGTCCATCCCTTGCCTACCACTATCAAAACAATTCTTATTGTCTTTGCACTCAGTGGACCCAATCACAATCAAGTACCATTTCTTCTGGGTATTATTTATGGAATTGGTGCTAAGCTTGCCACAATGCTCCTAACACAAAAAAGATTCTCAGGTCAAAAACACTGTCCTGAGATCAATGCCTCTGGTTTGGGAAGTATTTAATTCAGCTGTGTGGATGGAGCAGCTAGAGAGTCAAGCCTAGAGTTGAGAGGTCCTGAGTTCAAATCTAACCTCAGACACTTCCTAGATACATGACCTTAGGCAAGTCACTTAACCCCGTTGCCTACTCCTTGTCACTCTTCTGCCTAAGGACCAATAAACAATACTGATTCTAAGACAGAAGGTAAGGGTTTAAAGGGAAGTCAGGCTTCACCCCCAAATTTTCTATATTACTTCATAGAAAAAGTTTTTAAAAAATTATATGACTTTTGAAACTCTATTTACTAACAAATTTTCCTTCTTACATGAAGCCTAATTTTATTTCTTTGTAGCTTCTACCTGTAACTTCTCTCCATGTTCTCTTGGGCTAAACAGAACAAGGCATAATCCTCCTGTTCTTTAACCTTTCATATACTTGAAGACAGCTATTTCAGTGACACTCAAAAAAAAAGAGCAACCCCTGACATTCAAAAGGAAACCACCATTTTCTTTAAAATAAATTGGAGCAGACTTCAGAAACATTAAATCGCTCTCCCCTCGCAGTCGAAACCCTTATTACAATAATCCACTGTCACAAGATCTGTGTTCTCTGTTTGGAAAATAAACATCATGGGGCTGCTTCAACATTTCAGACCCAGCTGGAGGCCTTTGTGTGAGTCAAGGAGTTTTCGCCTTTATTTTTCCCTTGGGAAAATAAGGTGAGAAATAGTAATCCACATGGGTTTATCAAAAACAAATTATCCCGATCTAATAGGTTCTTTCTTGGGTAGGATAACAAGCCTTGGAAATTGGAGTCAACTTAGTGTCTGCTGCCCTTAGCAAAATATTTGATCCAATTCTGCATAAGGAGGAAACTAGGTTATTTCATTACACATTTCCATAATAAATGTGCAAGGTTTTACAGAGTGCTTCTTAGCTGTTTTTAATGTGTTACTTCTATAATATCCCTCTGGAGGTAGACTAGAGTTTCATGACCTTTTGAAAGAAAGAGTAGATAGAACTTTGATACTTAAAACTAGAAGGAGCTAGGATTTCACCAGAGTAGACACTCCTTCCACTGATGCAGATAACAATCCCTCTAACTTAAAAGTTGTGGTGACTAAAGAATAAGTTTATTACTGTGAGGGTCATCTGGGTGGTGAGCCTTTTAACTGAACTTCAGATGAGACACAAAGCAGCCTGAAGCAAGTAGATAAAACTATCAGACATAAATCTTGTGACTCTTTCTTAACAAGTTATTATGACTACGCGTGGTCTCTAATAATTCAGAATTAGATTGCCAAACTTTCACAAATACTAATTTTAACAACTATCTCCTTGGAAAAGTATTATTTTTGAAACATGGATTTTTATAGACAAGTACTTGGACATTTAACATCCCAGGTAATATGGCAAAGTTATGAGGGGAAATCTAACGAATGGCACTACAGCTCAACCTTGACAGAGTCTGAGGGTCCTTCAGCTGGTATCTCTGGAAGTGTAATGTCATGGTGTTCTCGTTGCCACTAGCTTGTGGTAAATAGTGCAATACTTCAACAATCTTTGCTAGATTCCCAGCCAATATGGCGTAGCATTCCATTGGTACCACTTTGAGAAGTCGGCTAAAACTCATCTTCTGATAATTGGGAAAGTTATTCATTTTATCTATTCTTGGTTCACCACTAGAGATAATATGCAAGGATGATTTAGATGTGTGTGTGTGTGTGTGTGTGTGTGTGTGTGTGTATGATTATGTGTTTGTATGATTATGTGTGTATGTGAGCAAGTAGTGTGGCATAATATTTAGAGAGCCAACTCAAGTCCTGTCTCTGATACACACAGCTGTATGACCTTGGTTAGTAATTTAACTTCTTGATGTGCCAAGCAACTCTCCAAGACTGTACGATATAGAGAAGACTGATCTGCATAGGTGAAAGGAATCCCCACAGTAAGAGTTTCCTATGGTGAGAAAATTACTAGTCCAAACTGATAGAGGGGAGACAGACAGACACAGAGAGACAGAGAGAGAGACAGACAGACAAAGTGAGAGAGAGAGAGAGAGAGAGAGAGAGAGAGAGAGAGAGAGAGAGAGAGAGAGAGAGAATCAAAGGGGGAAAGTCCTGCTAAGAATATTGAGTAATTCCACTTATTGTTCTAAGATAGGCAAACCAAAAACAGATGATCATTGGCAAATTTGGAGAAAGAGTATAACATACAGATTAGAATATACTGAAAACAAACTCTTGGAGAGCAATTTCATGGAAATTTAGATAAAAGGAATGGAAGACTCATGTGATTTAAATATATTTTAGTGCCAAGAAATAACAACAGAGGTTTTGTGAATATCATATGGTTTATAAATAAACAAATAAGATACCTTAAGAATTAAAAAGGAAATTCCTGGTTCCATATTCTATTTATTAAAAGTTACTTGTTGATTCTAAGAAAGGAATCGTGCACCTAATTTACTTCTTATAATGACAGCAGTTCTCCACTGCTCCTTGTCTTTTCTCTCTCTGTCCCGCACCTTGTGTTGATTTTGAAGACAAATAAATAACATGTTAACAATAAATAACATATGTTGACCAGGATTAAATAAAATAATAAACAAAAGGAAAGAAGGCAGAACAAGGCCAAAAGAAATGGAGGGGAGGAGAAGGAGGGAGAAGGGAGAAAAAAATGAGAGAGCCTTCAAGAAAAGTAAAGTTTGCATAAGGAGACCAAGTCAAATTTTACCCTAAAATATTGGCATCTCTGGTATTCTAGGGATGGAAGAGATGCTACGTTATGTTATGGCCAACAGTTTTTTAGGATGGAAACATCCATTCCACAAACCCTCTCTGCATGAAGATGAATCAACAATGGAGAATATACAGTGGTTAAAACTGCTTTTAAGTGATGCATTTAAAACCCTGGTGCATGTTTCTCTCCCCTTCTCTGTCTCTATCTCTATTTAGATCTTTGTGTCTCTGTCTCACACACACACAGTCCAAACTATACATTTTCTAAGTAGGAAACAGAACTGCCAGATGTTGTCAGAGAGGCAGTCAGTGACAAAACTGGGGATTTATGTGCCCAGGTTATAGTTCTCAAGTTCCCCTTTCTCTGACCTCTTTAGTGTCTTCTAGGAGTTCTCTTTTCTACTTAAAACACACACACACACACACACACACACACCCCTTACCTTACTGTTTAGAATCAATACTAAGTATCCATTCCAAGGCAGAAGAAGGATAAAAGTTAGGTAATTGGGGTTAAGTGACTTGCCCACAATCACACAGCTAGGAAATGTCTGAGGCCACATTTGAACCCTCTTGACTCCAGGCCTGGAACACTATCCACTGAGCCACCTTGTTGGCCCTTCTAGGAGCTTTCAAAGGCCCACCATTAACCCTGGATGGTAATTTCCAGTTGTTTCTGTAACCCCTTGGACTAATCTCCCAGGTCAGGATAGGATTTCCCATTAGTAATTCTCTGCATTGCCAAAACCAGGTGCACCCTAATGTCCTTGGTTAGGACACTCGGTTAGATATCTGGTTCCATTCTTCATGATGTATGTACAGTTTTGTTCACATTTGATTCAGCCCATTCGTTTGATCTCACAATTAGATATTCACAAGGCACTAAGATTGGAATCTTTAAAGAAATGAATTAATGCTCATTAGATGATGGGTATCTCACATAACACAGAAGGTGAGATGGGAAGTCTTACCCAAGAAACCCACATGTTAAATTGGATAGACCATAGACTTCAACAACTGATAGAGGGGAGACAGACAGACACAGAGAGACAGAGAGACAGAGAGACAGAGTGAGAGAGTGAGAGAGTGAGAAAGAGAGAGAGAGAGAGAGAGAGAGAGAGAGAGAGAGAGAGAGAGCCTCAAAAAAATGGCACCATCTTCTACCCATCCACCATTGGACTCAACTTAAGATCCCAAAGTGTGAAATCAAAAGGCATGGCTCCAAAGCAGGGATTTTAAACCTTTTTTTGTGTCCATGGATCCCATTGGTGGTTTAGTGAAAACTATGGACCTCTTCTCAGGATAAAGTTTTTAAATGCACAAAATAAAATACTTGGGATATTCTAGAAACCAATTATACAGGCTGGCTGAAAAGTCTTAGTAGAGTTTTAAGCTTAACAGCTTTTCTATAATAATAATTGCCATTATCACTTTCGGGCAGAGAGGGAGTACCATAGTACATAAAGCACCAGGCCTGGAGTCAGGAAGACTCATTTTTTCTGAGTTCAAATCCAACCTCAGACACTTACTAGCTGAGTGATTCTGGGAAAGTCACTTAATCCTGTTGGCCTCAGTTTCCTCACCTATCAAATGAGCTGGAAATGGAAATGGCAAACTATTCCAGTATCTTTGCCAAGAAACTCCCAAATAGGGTCATGAAGAAAATGACTGAATGACAACATAAGATTTACAAAGTAACTTTCGTGTTATTCTATTTAATCCTCACAACAACTCTGTGGTTGGTGTTATTATTACCCCCATTTTACAAATGAGGAAATTGAGGTTAGGAGCGATTATGTGACTAATCCAGGTCACACAACTACCTAGTGAGTGTTAAGGCACAGTTTGAACTCAAGTTTTCTGACTCAGTGCCCAATACTTTGTCCACCGTGCCATCTGGCTGTCCCTATTGAAATAGTTATTAAAAAAACCCAAACAAACCAAAACCAATCATCTCCCTTCAAAAAAAAAGAAAGAAAAATAGTTCAAGGACCTTAGTTAAGAACCTCTGTTCTAAAGGGAAGCATATTTCAATTCAATTCAATAAAATTACATAGATTTACTAATGCCACGTTAGAAATTAAGGGTGGCAGAAAGTTTAATTAATACGGTCTTTGCTCTTCTGGATTAGGGGGAAAAAATCCAGATAATGATAATGTTCAACAATAGATGAGGGCAGTAGGCTAATGCAAGACTGAGTAAAGTCTAGGAAAATGGTCCTTACTGACTGGGAGATGAGGGCAGGGCTCAATAGGCAAAGAGGAGTAGAAGAGCCTTCCAGAAATAGGAACAGCATAACCAAAAGCAAAGAAACGAGAGAGAAAGTAAAGGAGTTTAGGAGATAGGCAGAGAGCAGATCAGTTTTCCAGAGAACAGAGTACATGGAACAGGGTAGAAAGGGAAAATAGTAACCAGATTGTGGAGGGTTTTGAGCCAGATTGTGGAGAGCCTTGAATGCCATAGAAAAGAGTCTGGACCTTATTTCAGAACACTAAAGATTTTGATTAGAGGAGTAACATGAGCAGACGGATGCATAAGGGAGATTGGTATGGCAGTAATAGACTTCTTTCACTGACAAATTATAACAGTAATAAACACAAAATCATCGAGTGTTACAATCCATTGAAATCATCTAACCCTCTAATTTTACAGATGAGGAAACTGAGCCCAGAGAAGTAAAAATGACTTGCCTGTGTTTGTGCAAATATTAATTTAGAGAAAAACCCAAAATCTGAACCTCTGTTTGGACATATGATCCAAAATTTTTTCTAGTCTCTGCCAGTTAGCTTTCTTTAGCAAACTTTTATAAAAGACTTTATGAAAGAAAAATAAAAAAGGGGGGAAAGGAGTCTTTCAAGAGAATCACTTGTCAAGTGATTATAGGCAGAATCTTATGCACAAGGAAAAGAACCCTCCTAGAAGGAGGAAAGCAAATGATTTGTGTTTGGTGCAAGGAAATAAAGAGGTAGCTGATGAGAGAAAAGTAAAAGCAATGAAGAGCTTGAAGAGGAGGATAATTTTAATTAAAAATCCTTTTCTTGTTCAGTCATTCAGTCATATGTGACTCTTCGTGATGCCATGGACCATAATGTGCCATGCCTTCTATCCTGCACTATCTCTTGAAGTCTGTCCAAGTTCATATTCATTGTTTCCATCATGCCAGCCTTCTCATCCTCTGTGTTCCCAGTTCCCTTCTGCATTTAGTCTTTCCCAACATCAGTCTTGCCTTTTCTAGTGAGTCCTGTCTTCTCATTATATGGCCAAGGCATTTAAGCTTCAGCTTCAGCATTTGGCCTTTCAGGGAATAGTCTATACTCATGAAAATAAGTTGAGTGGAAGAAGGAGAACATTAAAGGTGGGCTCAGGCTGGGTAAAAGGAGGACTTTCTAAGTGCAGATGTTGCAAAGCAAATGAAGCAAAGAGGGAGAAGAAGCAGGAGGAATCTATTTGAAGATCCCTACCTGTGGGCTGCGAACCATACAGGTATTTCAATAACGTGTACTCATGAAGTGACTGTCTAATAAGGATTGTGTATAATATATGGTATAATAAATATACTGTATATTAAATATGCTATATAACAAATGACTGTATAATATACTATATAATAAATATGCTACACATCAAATATACTATATAACAAATAGATTTTTAATATACCTTCCAAGACATAATTATTCACTTCTTGCACATATATGCATACTTTCCAAATGTATATAGATCCTATTATGATTAACAAAATATAAATTCACAGAAAAGCATTACTGAATTAAGTAGCATTTGTCATCTTTTTCTTAATTTATTTTCACTTTGGGGACTTTATAACTTTCTAACATTAAAAAGGTATGTTCAAGCTAAAAAAGATTGAGGTTCTTTTAGGCTAGAATTCAAGTCAGGATTTATGGTCCATACAATAAAATAGAGGATGAGCATGGAGTCCCAAGACCTGTATAAGCTAGGGGAAATTATTGAACTCTCTGGGTCTCAGTCTATTCATCTGTAAAATGGAAGTTTGGACTAGAAGATCTCTAAGGCTCTTTCTCACACAGAGCCATGATTTTAACTCCTGAGGAGGTTGTTGGTCCTCTTTTTGGTTTCATTCATATAGAAAGTCAAGGTGAGAAAATTGCACCAATTACACCAACCTCAGTGGTGTTTTAGGGATACAGAAAGCGGGGCAGGACACTCCTCGAAATACCAAATCCTGATTCATGATGGGCTCCATATGCTTTTTGATTTGCATGGCCCAGGTCCCCCATTGGTTTGCTCCAAATCCATATTAATTGCCTGTGGGGTAGCCATTGTTTAATTTTCCTTTTCCAAAATGGCAATGGTTCTTCCACTGCTAATGCAACAGTCTTCCAATGAAGGTTTTTGAGCCTCTACTTTGAAGTTAATCAAAAAGTATGAGATTGATTGTTTTGTGTTTTGAGCCGTCAAAACTGAGCTGCTTATGGTCCCACATATTGTGTCTAGGAGAGTTTATTGTGGGAAACTCCAGGAGCAGCAAGACAGCACAAACTGACTGCTGTCTGATTAGGAGGAAACAATTGGAATTGCTGAAATCTGTTTTGGGATGGTATTTTGAATAAGAGCAAGGACGAACAAACAAATTCTCACACTCGGGGTCTTGTCATTATCGTTTCCTGTGTGATTCACTTAAAAAAAAGCCACCTTATCTTCTATCTTAGAACCAATGCTAAGTATCTGTTCTCAGGCAGGAGAGTGGTTAAAGGGGAGACAATTGGTATTAAGTGACTTGGCCAGGGTCACATAGCTGGGAAGTGTCTGAAATCAGATTTAACCCAGGTCCTCTCAACTCTGGATCTGACACTCTATCCACTGTGCTGCTTTACTGTCCCATGATACACTTTTATTTTTTAAAAACTCTTACCTTCCATCTTAGAATCAATACTGTGCTTTGGCTCCAAGGCAGAATAGCATTAAGGACTATGTGGTCAATGGGGGTTAAGTGACTTTGTCCAGGGTTGCCCAGCTAGGAAGTATCTGAGGACAAATTTGAACCCAGGACCTCCTGTTTCTAAGACTGACTCTATCCACTGACTCTATCCACCTAGCTGCCCCACTGTGATTCACTTTTAAAGTGATTTTGACAAGGAAAGGGCAGTATAACTATAGCTCTGTTTGGGCTTCATAATCTCTCACAACGCTAAAGAGAAAAATATATTATTGAGCTGCTTGAAAAAAAATTTAATTGCAAAAATTTTAACTGAATAGAATATGGGACTCCAGTTTGGCGAGCTTATAATTGTCTATTTTAGAAGCTGTTTCCTTCTCTGCTATTAGTTACAAACATAAACTACTCAGATCTAATGCCATCCCTCTCTATTTTTCCTCTAAAGAAGGGTATTTTCACCATGTGTTACCTAGCAATCTTGTCATTTTCACTCATCTGGTCTAGTGATCCAGAAAAACTGAATTCTAGACAGACACTAGCATCTTCTTCTCTTCTCAAGTAACACTGGGAGGAGTAAATGATTCCCCCTCTTATTCTGGGATGTTGGATTAAAGGTGCTTTGTCAGGAAAAGTGTTATCACTCCCCCCACCTTACCTCCCCAGGCTGGTGATGAGTCAGAGCTAATTTGCCATTCCACAGAGGTAAACCAAACTCCCTCCTGGGAACAAGCCTGCTTGTCCAAATGAAGTAAATGATAGTTTCTGGGTGTCAAATGGAAATGGAGTTCTCAGGCTAACTGATCCCATTCAGGGAATTCTTGGCATCCAACATTTCACTAGTCTTGGCATTCTTAAGGGTCAAGTCAATGAATCACAATTCCAGAGAGCTGTTTAATCTGCCCTAACTCACCAAAGAAACAGGTCTCTGCTTTTAGAACAAGGCAAACATATACACCAGGCTATTACCTAGCACAGTAATGAGCCATATTCCCAGCCATCTTTAGGGCTGGCATGGACGACTGACAGCAGAGCTTGGCTTAGGGCTCGTTTCCAATAGGTACCTTGAGCCATCATCCATCAGTGCAATATTTGGAAGTAAATGTGGTGGAGAGATCCTTGGGCCACCTCAACCTTTCCAGCATGGAAATGAATCAGCCTTAGAGAAATGACTTCATATCCTTAAAGTTTCCTAGTCAACTTTCATGCACGATAGTAGAAGGTAAGCTCCTTGAGGGCAGGAACTGTTGTTTTTCTAAACAAAATTATTGTTGTGGGTCTTAATTTAGATCCCAAGTACCAAAGCACTAAGCCTTGCACAGGCAGGCACTTGATAAATGCTTATTGATGTCACAGGGTTCTCCTTGTTGAACAACTGATCATGATGTGGGAATCATCTCATTAGAAACTGTAATAAAGTCCAAATTTGCATTCTGTAGGTCAACCACTTCCCACTATAAATCCATCCCCAAGTCACCATTATGGTAAGATTAGGGCTCCTCAGCCTTCTGTGGCTGCGACATTGTTCCATTTTATGGTTCTTTCTTGTCATATTCAAGAGAGAATAATGTAGTCTAGTAGAGATGGTTCATTTAAAGTACAAGAGAAATAAGGCATTGGGCTTTATTCATCTTAGAAGAAGCATGTTAAGATAATGAAAACTTTTAAATAATTTTTTTTAAAAATGAAAAAAAATTAAATTAAAAATGTAAAAAGAGGTTAAAGCTCTCCCTTTAAGGTATGGGGACTAATATGTTTCCTGAGTAAAATGCAAAATATTTTCCAGGCAAGCCTTATTATATGGTTGGGTTTTTTTGTTTTTCAGTTATTCTAGTTGTGCCTGATCCTTTGGGATCTCATTGTGGGGTTTTCATGGCAAGGATATTGCAATGGTTTGTCAATTCCTTCTCCAATTGAAACTGAGGCAAACAGAGTTAAGTGACTTGCCTAAGGTCACACAGCTAATAAGTGTCCAAGGCCAGATTTGAACTTATGAAGATGAGTTTTCCCAATTCCAAGGCCAAAGCTCTGTCCACTCTGCCACCTAGCTGCCCCAGGGTTAATTTTACAGATTAGGAAATTGAATCAATTACTTAGGGATCAAGATAGGTGGGTAGATGGTACAGTGGAAAGAGTGCTAGCCTTAGAGTCAGAAAAGCCTGATTTCCAATCTTGCCTCAGACACAAGTGCATTATATGACCCTGGGCAAGTGATTTAACCTCCCTCAGCCTCAGTTTCCTCATTTGTACAAAGGAGATAATAAGAGCATTCATCTTACAAGTGAGGAAAAATGAGTTTTCCTATAGAAAGGGCTTTGCAAGCCTAAAAGCACTATCGAAATACTGACTATTACTATTACACACTAAACAAAGCATATTTAGAATTGGCCCTCAAGCATCCCATTCATCCTCTGCTTTCCCACTTCTGTCCCCTTGGCTACATAACTTTCTAGCTCTGGAGTGCTTTGTCTCCACCATCTATCCTCCATTACTGAAATCCTACACATCTTTCAAGATCCAGATCAGATGCCACTTGCTCTGGGAAGCCTCCCTTGATTTCCCCCAGGCAGAAGCAACTTTTCCTTTTGCGAACATCAGGAAACACCATCTAATGTATTTATGGCATGTGGCATGTAGTAAAGGGAAAGGTCCTAGATTTGAAGTCAGAAAATCTTGTTTCAGGTTCTGGCTTTGCCACTTACTAGCTAGAAAAATGACTAAGCAAGTAGCATAACTTCTTCAAATCTCAGTTTTCCCATCTGTAAAACTGGAATTATGATGCTCATGCTCTCTTCCCCTACAGTCTGTCTTGAGGAATGTTCTTTGTACACAAAAATGGCAGTGTGGATGTGAGCTATTGTTACTTCTGTCTTCTAGGCACTGGATCTTCAGGGAGGACTCTTGCTTCATCAATAAAGAGAGCAGCCCCTCTCTGCTTTAGAATATGGCTTCTGTGAGTTGCTGTGGCAGAAACATTTTTTAACCAAGAGTCAACCTGGCGATAAGCCTCTCCGGACTTAGCTAGCGCTTTGATGACAGGTAAAGGATCTATCACCAGGTCCATACTTAAAGGCTTCTCAGTCTCTTAGAGCCTGCCAGAGCTTGCACACAGCTGCCAGAGCTTGCACACAGCCTTTGAGAAACAAGGATTCTCAATGAGGCATAGGAGGGAGGGCTTCCACAGAGGTTTCTTTGCTTTGGAATGCAAGTGGCAGAACAACCAGAATGGTCTCCCTGATTGTCTACCTTGCAATCTCCTCTCCTGCCCTTTCTCATTCCCAAGTTCACTTGACTAGGATGGGTATTTAATTATATATGTTTTATAATTAAAATGACTTGGGTATATGTCATGTCCCTTCTAGACTTCAAGTACAGTGAAGCATGAACACATTCCTTCTTTGCCTCTGCCTCTTAGAATTCCCAGTTGACTGTAGAACTCAACTCAAATGCCACCTTCTACATGATCTTCCTAGAGTTAGTGCCTTCACCACTCCCAGTTATTTTCCATTTATTTTTTAAATAGTATGGATACACTTAAAAGAGAACATGCTGCTTCCATTTACAGACTGTAAGTTCCTTGAGGACAGGGCTGGTTCTGTTTTATTTTTGTTAATAATACATATTGAGACAACTAGGTAGCCCCAGGGTCTGGAGTAAGGAAGACCTGATGTCAAGTCTGACATCTAATAATAAATAACTGTGTGACCCTGGGCAAATCACTTAACCTCTGTTTGCCTCAGTTTCCTCATCTATAAAATGTGGGTTATAATAGCCCCTGCTTCCCAGGGTTTTTGGGATGATCAAATGAGATGATAATTATAAAGTGCTTAGTACACAAGTACTTGGCATGTAGTGTTGTTCATTTGTTTTAGTGCTGTTCAACTTTTTGCAACTCCCATTTAGGGTCTTTTAGCAGAGATGCTGAAGTGGTTTGCCATTTCTTTCTCTAGCTCATTTTACAAATGGGGAAGCTGAGGCAGATAGGGTTAAGTGACTTGTCCAGGGACACACAGCTAGTAAGTACCTGAGTCTAGATTTGGACTCAGGTCTTCCTGACTCCAGGCAGGGTACCCTATACACTGTCCCACCTAGCTGCCCCTGGCATGGTGCTATAGAAATGTTAGCTATTATTATTGTTGTTGTTATTGTTATTATTTGTCTCTGTATCCTTAGCACCTACCATAGCAAATGGCAGACAGTACACATGAAATAAATCTTGTTGATTCATCAATTATTTCCCTTTGTTTTCCCTAGCACAGAACTTTGTATAGAATAGGTGATTAATAAATGTTTGATTTGAATGGAAGCCCTGAGTTTCTTTGCTGCTGTCCAGTTGGCTAAGCCAATCTCAATAACAAGAAATCTAATGGAGTTGCTACTCTTAATAATAACAGAAGGTATTCATATATCACTTTTCATTTTCTAGACCAAATCCTCCTTATAATTGCTTCTTCTAAACAACTCCTTGATCACATGGGTTGATGGGGACATGATTGGAGATGCAGACTCTAAATGATCACCCCAGTGCAAATATCAATAATATGGAAATAGGCCTTGATCAATGACACATGTAAAACCCAGAGGAATTGGGCATCTGCTATGGGAAGGCGTTGGGAGAAGAGGAGGAAAAGAACATGATTTTTGTAATCCTGGAAAAATATTCTAAATTAATCAATGAAATAAAATTTAAAAAAATAATTGCTTCTTCTACACTATCTTCAATCCCAAATCAAATCTGGTTTACTAGGAAACATATTTGATTATTCTTTTTATAACTGAGTTAGTTGTATTATGCCACCTCCATCCATGTCCCAAGTACCAATGCACTTCTTCTCCTTCATCTCCAACTTTTTATAATACTTTTAGTAAAGTTTTATATACATGATGTTATCTGACCCCTGTAATAATTCTATAAGGTTGGTGCCATAAAGGTGTCGTTCTTTCCACTGTGTCAGTGAGAAAACCCAATGTCCCTCGGATCACAGAGTCCATCGGTGCTGGACTTCTGAATCTAGAATGATTTCTCCTGATTCCAAGTCTGTGGATTTTTCCCCCTAATATTACTGCCCACTGACTCTATACTGCTGTTATTAACATTATAACGAATTATCTGTCAGAAAGTATGCAAAACACAGAACTGTTCTAGCAAAAATATTTGGAGAGATTTTGGTATTCTCTACTTAAAACATTCCTTCATAAGTGGAAATTTAAGAGCATATAGGCGAAGGGGAAGGAGATTGCTGTAAGAATGAACTGCAAAACAAAAAAAATGGCAATTATATGATCCTAATTACAGAGTACTATTTCAGGACATACTTAGAGTTCTGAATCTTTTGCCATATGCTCAGCTAATATAATTCAAACTGTGATTTTTTAGACGTAGTGTGAAATACCAAAGTCCTGAAAGAGGAATTATTTCAAAATCTTTGTATTAGTCACACACTTGAATACATCTCGAGATGTACTCATAGAGGAAATGTACACCCCAAAGAGGGTGGGGGTAGCAGCTAGTACAAGTTTAGGGGAAGGGAAAGGCAGAGAAATGGTTCCTGTGAGTAGAAAACAGCAGATCTAAGGGTAAATGATTACCAAATGGAGACAATTTTAATAAAGTAGACATTTTCAAGCACTTCTCCACTGATTTGTTTTTACCAAAAATCTCAACTTAGAATGTCACTTCTTGACTCACAAATGTCACAAAGTGGCATTTTAAAGAACAAATCCTTCATAGGGGGCCACCGACAATTCAAAAAGATTTATCTATGGACTTCAATAACCCAAAGAAAAAAAATTGAAGGGGATCTTTTGAAAAGTAGTAGAATAACAAATCAGAATTTCAATTGGAAATCTAAAAACAAACCAATATATAAAGTTGATTCTATCCTTTTCAAGTCCAAGGATACCTAAAGAAGGGAAAAGTCACACAGGAGTATTATTGTATAGATAGCGTCATATTTTAATTTGTTGAAATGGCCAGGGAGTAGCAAGAAAGGATTCTTTCAGAAAGAAACCTCATGTCGTTAGGGTTGGAATATTGAAGTGGTTCTGGCATCCTTAAGTTCTACTCCCCAGGAAAACAACAGCAATTCCTCAGAAAGGATGCTCTTGGTAAGGCATGTGCTTATGGTTCATTTGTCTTGCATCTAAAAATTAGAACATAACAAGCTCCTAATCAACACTTGTTAATTCGAAACAAAAAGAATTCTCTCTTTCATTGAAAGCAGATTTCACTGGAAAAAAAAGGCAACCCTCTCCAAGGTCATATGCTCTGAGCTTTGGCAGAGTTCAAAAAAACCTTCAGTCCAGCTTGCTTATGTTCAGCTGTGTTTACTTAGACTTAACTTGACAAAGTCTGCCTCTGATTATACATAGCAGTCATCTGCCCACAGATAAATAGATATTACACAAACTTTTGGAGGGAGTGACATTTGGCTACCATAATTTTTGGAATAATTTACTATGCACCCTCAACTTAAGACACCGAAATGATTCATAAGATGTTTTTTGAGATTCAAACATAAATATTTCCATTTAGTCGAGCAAGCTTGGTCTTTATGACCTTTATGGATCTGGGGTGATTTACCAACAAATAAGTGGTGGCTGGGGAAGAGTGAGAGCCTCTGGGTTATAATAGATGGTTGAGGGGCAGTATTTCTTTCAGCCTTTTCAATCACCTGCATGGCCATCCAGGTTTCAAGGAATTCTTGTAAACCAAATGTCACTTCAAGAATTACCTTCCCAGTGGTTTTAGCCAGGGAGCCTCCAGAAAAGAACAGCCACCTAAGAAGAGTTAACTCAATTATTTCCAGAGACCACATCTCCGAGGGATGTTTACTCTATCAGTAGAAAGCAAGAGCCTGTCAGGGTTTGGCCTCGATAGCTTGAACATTAAGAGTAAAAATGTTCACTTTGGAGTTTGGGGAACCACTTGGGCTAGAATGGGGCTGTGCTCGATTTCCCCAGAGCCATTTCTGGCCCATTCTGGTTCCTTTGCTGGCTGTTATATTTACACAATGAAAAATGGACATGCTGTCTGCTCTTCTGGAGCGCGGAATCAAAATGAAGTCAGTTCGTTGTTTGTTCTGGAAGTATTCTATTCCTTCTTCTGCTCTCAGTTACTCATTTGAATTTATAAATTGGGGACTCCTGTATGTAGAAGAGCTCTCCCATCTTCCCTTTGCTGCCTCCTGGGCTTTGTTTCTGAATTAGCCTAGGAACCAACCCTTTCGGTGGGGATGGTGGTTTGTCATGGGAGCCGTGATGTCTCTCGGTGCCAGGTTCTTCTGTTAGTTCTGGCTGCGCCTTTAAGCTGGTTAGTTATTTCTGACTGATTCATATAATGCTTTCTATTTTGGCTTTTATTATAGTTTGCTGGATCCACCGCGATAGGCTCTTTCTGAAGCGGGCTAACTGGGGCCAAAAGATGGCTACTGATCATTGATTTGGCCAAATTTAGCTGACTGGTCATCTACCTGTTTTCTTTTTCTAAGCAATGTTTTTTTGTTTTTGTTTTTGTTTTTAATTTTAATCATTTACCTAGAAGGAATTGCTTGCCCTGGTTTGGGGTAGGGGGAAGCAGGGAATGCATCTTATTGGCACATTCAGCCATCAGTTGTTTCCTCTCATTATGTTTTGAATCACACAAGAGAACATATTTATTTTTTTTTAAGTGGAATGCGTTTTTGAACGTGTGTGGCTGTAAGGTCAACAAATAGATTCATTCCATGTGTAAGAGCCCGATGCATTCTCCTCTTTAGGCTGGTCTCTACAGAGAGAATGCATTAAGGCCTCATTAGTTTTTGATGCAAAACTGCATCCCCAGTCATTCCAGCAGGAGCAAATTCCTCTGAATCGAAGCACAGTCAAAGAAACTGGATCCAGGAAAAATGAGGCGGTTCAGAAAACTCATCAGCAGCCCAGCCACATGACAGAGCCAGAGGCATCTCCAAAGCCACTGATCCAGCTGCCCGCCAAACAGACCAATCCTGCTGCTGCTGCTGCCGCTAGAAAAAAATACCTTTCACAGCTTGATCCCGAAGCCCGATGGCTGCCATGTCGGGGGGGGAAAAGAAGCAGAATCGTGCCACGGGCCAGACTGAGGATGGTTCACGCCAACCCTTACCCTACATTCTGTTTTTCAACCAAGAAGCCTGCATTTGTCTTGAAAACTGTGCCTGTATCAACAAAATAATGAACACCCTTGGTAGGGGCGAATCATTGCCTGCACAACATAGAGCAAAGGGAAATTAGACTTATCTTATTTAATGATACGTACGACCACGTCTCCTTGGACCCAAATGTGACTTTTTCTCATCAAAGGCAATACTCCCTTATGTTCAAGCCTTTTACATCTAGACTATAATACAGTGTGATGAGGGTTAAAGAGGATGGAAGGCTATATTCTTGTAAGCCACTCTGGGAAACACAGAATTTCACTTGGGAAAAAGAAAAGTTAGTAGTGGCTGGCAGGAAGCTGATGTGATTGGTTTGGATAGTTTGGACAACTGACTCAAACTCATATGGACTTCTCAACTCTAAAAAAAAAAAAGGAGGAGGTGACAGGGTAGGGTAGGGAGAGTGGGTGGAATTTCCTAACAAAAGATTCTTGAAAGATTTCCTCTTTTTTTTCTGGTTTCATTTTTCCCAGAACTGAAGCAACTTGGAACAACCCATTAGTAGTACTCTCTTCCAGCTCCAATCAGGAAGTGCTAAGGTACACAAAACAGTTTTTAAAAAATTTCATTTCTTACAAGAAAGCAACCAACATTTTCCCCAGTCTTCCAAAGAAGGCTCAGGATTGGGGTATGTTTGGGTAAATGTCAGTCAGGTAGTGGATGTTGTTTTTTCCCCAAAAGGAACTCACCCATCCCTCAAAAAAACATTTTCTCTTCCAATGGTGCAAAAAGAGCCCTGGACTAAGAAGCTAGAGAACTGGATTCTTGTCTTCATTCTACCACTAATTAGCTTGGGAAAGCCACTTAATGGCCACCAGTTTCCTCAGTTGTAAAGTGAAGGGGTTGAATCAACTGATCCACAGAGACCATATATATATATGTGATCTCTTCAAGCTCTAAGATTTGGGAGGGGATGTCTCATACCTATAAATCAGAGATTCTTAATCTTTTTTGGGCCATGGACCCCATTGGCAGTCTAGTGAATTCTTTGGATCCCTTTTCAGAATAATGTTTTTGAAAGCATAATATATATACATATATGTATATATATGTGTATATATATATATATATATATATATAAAATTACAAAGGAAACCAACTATTTAAACTGCAAGTCTCCAGGGAGTAAAAAA
Source organism: Monodelphis domestica (assembly GCF_027887165.1). Classification (NCBI taxonomy): domain Eukaryota; kingdom Metazoa; phylum Chordata; class Mammalia; order Didelphimorphia; family Didelphidae; genus Monodelphis; species Monodelphis domestica. The sequence goes on along the minus strand of NC_077231.1, from coordinate 257,677,729 downwards.
ATAATAAAATCATGGATCCCAAGTGAGGAATTCCATCACAGAAAAATAGTAATTTTACCATTTTTGAAAGAGTTCTGGAATAAAAGAGGTGACCTTGTTTACTAAGTCTCATAGGAAAACAGATGCCCTTATATATGCCATTAGGGAACTACTAAAATGGCTTGTGCTCATGTCCACCTGGTCCTCCTCAGGGTATGTTGCCTGTGTGGGCAAAGTAGGTCTAGAATGAAGAGGTAAAACAGAGAGGTCACAAAGCATTTGAGTGGTCACTATCAGATGAAAATATAACTGGGAATTTTTGTTTAATAAAATAAATAAAATATAAAACAGATAATGTTGATTTGTGACTTTTTAAGTCAACGTGCCATCTCCAGGGATCCTTATGAAAGGTTTAGCAGCCTTTTCTTTTAATGTGTGCTGGACAACACTGGCCTAGAAGGTGTGATATGAAGAACACACAAAAGTTCTTTCCACCCAAAAGGTTCTCCTCCATTGGTCGGTTCTCCTCCACAGTGCTTCAGCTTTCCACCTTAATAGTCACTTCTTTGGCTTTAAGGGGCTGTTTACCAAACGCCTTTATTAAAAAGCACCTGTGTTTTATAGTACCCACCCATTAACGTCCTTCTCTGATCTCTGGGTCCAAGCTCTGGCAAGTCCTTCTGAGTTACAAAGGCTACAAGGATGGGGCCAGCAATGGATTTAGGACCTTAGGACCAGCATAGCAAAATTCTGAGGTCAAATGCATGAGGAATGGCAGCCACACGAAGAATGTTTTCAGTCCCAGCAACCCATGAAGATGGTGTCCTAAGCTGTGGAAGGGGCTGTGATCTGCCTCAGTGGAGGGAATATCCACACTAACAAAATCACCAAATGCCAGCATGTCGAAGGAAATGGGGGAGCTTGGCACTGAAGCACTAATATGCCAGAACTCCTGTACCTGAGGAACTGGCAGTCAGTTCTTAAAGAAAGTAGAAAGAAGGGCTCTGAGTGTCTTGTGGGAACAAAGGAAAAAACACGGGCACAGTGGGCTACCTGGGAAGGACACCAAAGTAGGAGGTCCTACTCAGTTTGGAGGCATATGAGGGCAGCTGGTACTGGGAAGAAGAGGGAGGGTGAACAAAGACCACCTTCACCTGCTTTATAGTTTTGCCAAGGGCCAGCTGTGGTGCCAACACACTAATTCTCTGCCCTCTGTAGCATTTCCTTCCCACAAAACTTCTCTTCCATTGCCACTAGGTATAGGAGAGGTCTGTGGCAGGAGTGGAGAAGTTTTGAGTTTGTAAAACCCACTTAGGAAGTTTTGAATTACCAAAATAAAGTAATAAAATTGAAATAATAAAATAAAATTGAAATATAACCTACCCTTAATGCCTCACAACTTAGGCTATTTGCATTTTTTTTCCAGGAAAAATTTAGTTTAAAAAAGATATTTTTCCAGCTAAATGAAAGCTTATATCCTGTACACAAATATCGTTCTATTTGAAAGCATAGAATGATTCATGGTCTGTACAGAGACTCTCCCAAGGAGACTTAAAAATGAAAGTTATTTAGAAATCAGGACTGCTCTACTCTAGGATTCCAAAGTATAGGTCAAACTAGTGCAAATGTAGCATAGAAGAGGTGGAAAGCTTAGTTATGATACTGGATAAAGCTGCCTTCTGTTGCCTTACCAGGTAATTTTATTATTCCTTTCCTTGAAGAAGACAGAGAAATTTCCTTTCAGGGCCAGCACTCTCCAGTTCCTATCCTGACCATTTGGAGACTCAGGAGAAAAGGAGAGAAAGCGTGGAATGTAGGAGGCTTCCTCTGCCACCAAACAAGTCCAGTCGATTTTCCTGGAACAAGTCATTTCTCCTGCCTTGGCATCGGTAAAATGGAGGGCTGGATGAGGCAATGGTTACGATCACTTTCATCTCTAAATTTCTATGGAACTCTGATTTGTAAAAAGGCAAGTCAGATAGTTTCTGAGTTTTCACTCATGCTGTATGGAAAGAAAGAAGAGGATGCCTTTCTGTGTAGTTCTTTAAGGTCCATGTTTTCTCTAACAGGTTTAATTCACCAGCAGATGAATCAAATGGTCTTCAAAAAAATGTTCATTAAAGTTTTAAGGGCTGGGAGTCCTAGCCCATGTTGTCTTTGTGAGGCGGCTAGATGGTGTGAGGCAGAAGTTCTCAAACTTTCTGGTCTCTGCACTCCCTTATGTTCTTAAAAATGACTGAGGACCACCGTTCCCCCAAGGGCTTTTGTTCATCAACCAGTCAGAAAATATTTATTAAGTATTTATTATGAGCAAGGCAGTGTGCTAAGTATTTGGGAAACAAAAAGAGGTCCAGGACAGCCCCTGCCCTCAAAGAACTTACACTCTAATGGGGAAGCACATCTCAAACAAGTAAGTACAATGTAAGCTATCTACAATATCAATAGGAAATAATTAAAAGAGAAGGCACTGCAATTAGGAGGGGTTAGGGTAGGTTTCTTGTGGAAGCAGGATCTGAATTGGCTTGGCATATAAACTATAGTAGTCAGATCCTGAAATAAACAAAATAAGACTTCATCTCAAATTATTAATCTTCTTTCCTTTTCGGTATTCACACTTTTCATCAATGCTTCAAAAGTTGCCTTTTTTCAAATCCACATTTCCCTACTTTTCCACAATTAGATTATTCTTTCCTATGACTTTTTATCTCTCTCATTCCTATTTCTTTTTTTTTTTTATCATATCTAGCATTTGTTCATATTCAGACTTTCTCTAGGTGTCCCCTCTTTCCTCTCTCTCTCTCTTTGTCTTTCTGTCTGTCCAGGTCTCTGCCTCAGTTTTTCTCTGTATTTGTCCCTGTCTCTCTCTACCCCTCTTCTTCTCTATTTCTCTACCCACCATCTTGAAAGCTATTTAGTTATCTTGACTATTAATTTTTTCCCTATACTTTTTAGCTCCATTGCGCTAACCATCAGTCTTCTTGCCTCTCACAAATCCATTTCTGAGAGGAAAGAGTAGATTGTATTAAGGATAGATTTCTCCACGAATATTGAAATTTCAAAATACAAAGCCTCCTCTCAGAGGAAAAATTAATGGATCATTTATTATATCTGTGTTTTCAGTGTTTAAAATAAATATACATGGGCTTTACCTTGACTTCTCAAAGAATTTACAAACACTAACTGATAGATACATGGAATGTATGGAATGGGTAATAATTATGGAATGAGGTAATAATTATAATATAGGGAAACTTTACCTCTTCTTTTATTATCCTGAGATTCTGTTGTAATAAATTTCATTTCTACTGTTGGCTGAGGTCTGGAAGTACATATATATGTATACATATATACATATATGTATGTTTTTATATATGAATTTTAAAAAGTTTTGGTTACAATAGCATTTGTTTTAATAGAATTTGAGCCTTCTCCCCATTTTATAGAAATCAAGACAGATAAGTTGAGGCTTCGCAACTAGTCAAAGACTTGTACTTGCTGTTTCTGGTTCCTGAACCCAGACAAAGACCATCAGGCTCTAATTCTTCCCATTGCTGCTGACATAAAGGCCTGCAGAATGCTAGTTCTGAAAGTCATTAATCCTAGCCAGCTCCCCAAATGCCATGGAGCCTTCAACAAGAATCATAAACCAAATAAGGATTTGTAATGAGATCCACACTGCATCAATACTTTGAGAGGAAGCTGGATGGACAGGAATGTGGGTTTTTTCTTATACTGGCCACAATAAATTAGGGATGGGCAAACGCTGGTTTAAATAAAGTCTAAACTTTCTCCTCTCCTACCCAGCCCCAAAATTCAGACCTGAACCTCTGGTGAGAGTCAAGACTTTAGTCATTCTGTAAATGCTCTTCCTTCCCATGTGTGTGCACCTTTGTTATCCTTACCTGGAAAGGCAGTGTAGCTCAATAGTAAGTCACAGACTAAGCATTATGGGGCTGCAAACTCTAATCCCTCTCTTCCTTCATTCAGGGCTGATGCTAGTTTCCCTCATCCATTTAAATCAGTGTTCATTGGTGTAAACAGAAGTGGCACTCCTGAATGGAATGAGATCAGAGGTGAGTATCGAGTGCCTTGTAGCTCTCATATCTCAGCTATTCCTTTCTAGGGCTTGCAGGGGCCAAGTGAAGTGGCAATAAGTTACTAAAGGATGATCATCACTTCACTACACTAGACTGGCACTTGGTAGTCAGTGTTGTTGCAGTGGGACTCTGTGGGACTCTGAGTTTATATTGAAAAGACCCCATGAGGGGCAGGTAGGTGACTCAACAGATAGAAAGCCAGGCCTGGAGACAGTAGATTCTGGATTCAAATCTGACCTCAGACACCTCCTAGCTGTATGACCCTGGGCAAGTCACTTAATCCCAATTGCCTAGCTCTTATCCTTCTACCTTGGAACTGATACATGGTGTCGGTTTTAAGGTAGGAGGTAAGAGAGGAGGATGACGAGGAGGAGGAGGAGACTCAACTATGGTTTTTATGTCACTTCAGGGACAAATCATTGAAGCTAGAATAAGAAGCAAAGTTCATTGCTGCAGATAGTCTTGATAAAGATTTGATATCCAAAATATATGTGGAATTGACACAAATATGCTGGAACTAAATGGAGAATAGTCAAAGGATAAGAACAGCCAATTTTCTAAAGAAGATATATGAGTTATGAACTTGTCTCTGGGGCTGACATTTTTAAGTTGCTGGATTGAACTTGGATTGATATAGAGACTATTTTCTTTAGGAATACAGTGATGGACTTGCCCTTGCTTTCATTGCCAAATCAGGACTCACACATGCTAACTGATTCTGGGTAAGTCCCAAAATAAAAGCACTAGGATATAACTGGAATTGGAAAGATCCTCCGGCATAGCTCTGCCTTCAAGGGGGCCATAGATCTTTACAAACCTACTCTCTGAAATCATAGGAAGGGTTTCTGAGGAAAGAAGTTCTATATCTGGTCAGAGGGGTTATCAAAAAATATTTGAGGAAAGTACTTGATGGCCAGCTATGCTTGGGAACAAGATAGAAACAGTGGTGTCCAATTCTCCCAGAAATAGGACCACCAAACCATATATTAGATCTCTGTGCCCCATACTGACCAAGAACATCACATTATTCTATTGTATTTTTATATATTTTGTTAAATATTTCCCAATTACATTTTAATATGGTTCCTGCTATACTTTGGAGTGTCTTGAGCCAAATCCCTGGGCTAGATGATATTATGATTAGGTAGATCCAAAAGGTACTTATTAATGAATGAGTCAACATCAACTTGGAGGGAAGTCTCTAATGAAGTGCTTCAGGGATCCATTTTTAGCTCTATCTGTTTAACCTATTTATCAGTGATTTGGAATGAGGACATTCCTGTTAAATTTTTGGATAACACAAAATTATAAATAATATGTCCAATGACAGGATCTGAAAAGATCCTGAGAATTTAGAGTAATGGGCAGAATTTAATAAAAATAAAAATTAGTAGGAATGAATGCCATATTTTATAGTTGAGTTAAAATTAATTTTCAAAGTATAAGATGGAGTTTGACCATGAGAGGAAGATCATTGAAAAGAAGGTCTGGGTATTTTAGTGGACTGAAGATTAATATGAGTCAATATTGTGAAATGGCAATCAAAAAAAAAAAAAAAAGAAAGAAATGTAACCCAGGCTACAGTGAGATTTGCATGATGTCCTGAATAAGGATACTCTTGCCATATTCTGTCCTGGCCAGACCACATTTAGAATACTATGTTCCATTTTGGGTGTTACACTGTCAAGCCAGTAACTCATCCAGAGGAAGGCAACCAGAAACTTGAGAGAATTGGTAACCATCATGACATATGAGGGGTCTGTTGAAGAAGTCTGGGAAAGAGAAGACTTAGAGCTGATTACTGTCTTCAAGTTATTTGAAGGCTTGTCATAATGAAAAGGGTCAGGATCAGTCTATTTGGCTCCAGAGGGCAGATGTGAGTGGAAGCTGAAGACAGGCAAATTTAGATTAGATAGAAAGACAAGCTTTCTACTAAGTAGAAAAGTCCATGACTCAAATGGACTATACTATATCAAGTAGGTCTTCAAGGAGAGGTGGGATGCCAAGATGAGGTAGGGAGAAGATTCTGACAACTAATTCTGGTATTCTATCATTCTTTTCTGACTGGATCTGAAACAGAGAATTATTCACTTTAAAAAAACCGTTCTTTCCTAAAATCACAAAACTAATGTCTATACCAAAGAGGTTTAGACATTTTTCTAGAGCTTTTGAGCTTCACTTATTTTTATGATAAATGTACCAATACCACAAAAGCAAGAATTTTGGCACAGAAAGCATAGATAAGGCAATTTTCTTTCAATTGCTGGGTACCCCAAAGGGACTATCTCCAGATTAGCTAGGTCAATAGGATGGAATAATCTCTTTATTGACCTGGAATTCTTAGAAGCAGGGGGAAGACTTTCATGTCAGATGCTTCCCTTCTGAAATAATCCTTGAAGAGCTAACTTTGTCACTCAATAGTAATTAGTCTTCCCAGGAAGACTAAAGGACCTGAGGTGCCTTCTGTAATAGGTAAAGACCCCTCAGGGCTCATAAATTCTTGGGGTTGGAAATATCTGACAGATATGAAACATTTACCAAGAGTGGGAGTGTGGTGGGGAGCACTGAACCAGGAGTCAAGAGAACGGGGTTCTGTTCCTGATTCTGCCAGTAATTAGTTGTGCAACTGTTTCCTAATCCTAATTAGTTCCTAATTTCCTAATCGTAATTAGTCAATAATCAAACAGTCAATTAATAAGCATTTATCAAACACTATGTGAAAGATATTCCATTTTTTCATCTGCTAATGTAGGATATAAAAATGATTATTTAGCTCATAGGGTGAAATAATTACACATGGGGCATAAAGAATATAACCAGAGAGATATATAACAAAAAGAAAGGTGGGGTGGTCAAGTGACAAGTATGAGGCATTCTGGATGACTACCCTACCTGCTACATTGGTATCCACACAATGTTGAGAGATCTCTAGAAGAAGGCACTCAGAATTTTAATTGGACATTGTTGAAAGAGAAGGGGAGGGAAAGGAGCTTTGACATAACATCTCCTATGTTCGAGTTATTGGGCAAAACACTATATAATCTCATTTGATCCTCACAATGACCTTGGAAGGGTCTCCTCTTTTTTACATTTGAGGAAACTGAGGCAGAAAGAGCTTAAATGACTCGCCTAGGGTCACACAGCTACCAAGTGTTTGAAGCCAAATTTGGGTTCAGTTCTTCCTGACTCTGGCCCAGTATTCTTTCTTGCTATCTAGCTGCTGCCATGTACCTAGCTACATGGATGGGTCATAATCAGAATGGTGGGAAGGAGAATCTAACAAGATAACAGAAGTGAATGTCCTTGTGTATGATTGAAAATCTGTTATCCTAAAAAAAGAACTACATATCCCAAGAGTCCACTGACTTCCTGTCATTACGTACTTCCTGTAGACAGAGGATAAAGGGTATGGGCTTTGGAGGCTCCCTCTCTCTGATGTAGAATCAGCATTGATGGTGGTGAGTGGGGTTGACTAAAAAATGGCTAACCAGCCATGGGCAGATGGTCTTTATTTTTTATCTTCTTTATTCCTTGATTTCTAATGATCATTAATAAATCTCTTAAAACATATTTTTATTATTGAGATTTAATTTTAACTTTTATAGAACATAGTAAATGATCGCAGAATTCTCTGTTGTAGTAATATCACAAGAATATTGTTTAGGTGATTTGATAATATCCAATCAGAATGTAGAATGTCACATATGTAGAAAATTGATTGTGTGTCAAAGAAGTATGTACCTGAAAATCCTATATAATAAATGAACCACAGCAATATGGCAGAAAAAAAAAGAAGTGAAAGCATTATTCAAACAACAGGCATTACTATTTTTATTATTGTTACAGAACTGGCATGGGATTGACCGTTCTATCGCCATATCAGCTATTTTTTAAAATAATGTAACCATGGATATTCTCTAGTTTCTCTCATAAAGAAAGCATGTCCCGAATAATTCTATCTGAAAAGGTTGATGGTGGCCCTACACCCAACTCTTCCATTCTCCCTTTCCTTCATCCTCTTTTGTCCCTTTGTCCCTCCCTGGCTTGGGCGTTGGAGCTCAGGGTGCTGGAGTCCAGCTCCTACATCATTTCTGAGCAAGGGTCTTAGCAGGCACGAGGAAGGAGGGAGAGAAGCTCCCCCTGATTTTTCTAAGTATGGCAATGTGCATGACATTTGATCCTACACAGGGATTAAGTCATTCATGAAGAGGGCCCAAAGGGAGGAACAGCTCCAAAAAAACAACCAGCCTCGCTGGTACGACCGCATCCAGGATTTCACAGTCACTGCTGCCACAGTTACAATTTGTAGACTGTCTGGCAAAATGAGGGCTCTAGCTGCAGGCTCTGTGGTTTAAATAAAATGTATCTACAGCAGCTTGGATCCATGTTTAAAAATGTTCCATGTTATTTTAGTCCAAGGACAAGCTTTTAAAATTAAAAGAAAACTTTGGCTTTAATTATGGATCCAAAGTGAAAGTTGTTTGAAAAGAATGTGTTTTCGAGTAGCCCAGAGACAAAGTCTCTGAAATGTGCAATTTCTCCTTCTCCTACTACCAATTTAAGACAATAGTCTTCATAAGTATTTAAAGGTCAGAGACTGGGCGAACAGCATCCAAGTCAGACCATTTGTGGGCTCTTGTTTCTTCTAACCACCAGAGTTACAGTTCATGGGCTCAGCATTCTATTTTCCAGTGATTTCATTTCTATTTCACGATTGGGATTTTAACCCGCATTCTTACTCATCCAAAGAAGCGCCCTCAGCCAGCGGCTTCACTTGGCTTGCCCCATTTTCGGAGAACCTCATATACAAATATCTAGACTTACCAAACACCGATGTTGCTCTGAGCAGGCTTCCCGATCACGCTCTACAAGGATTCACCAAATTGCTCTCTTAAGTTTCATTGAAAAATGTTGTAACTTGCATCCAATATTTCAGGAATGTTAGTAATAATAAGTGAGGTTTGTATAGTATGCTATACGGGTTACCTCATTGAAACCTCACAGTCCTTTGAGGTGGGTAGTTTTTATATTACTCCCACTTTAGAAATGAAGAGACTGCAGCTCAGAGGGGCTGACAAGTAGGGATCACAAAGCTAGTAAGAATCAGAGGAGGGATTTGAATCTAGGTCTTCTTGACTGGGGGCAACCAGGGGGCTTCAGGATAGGGCACTGAGCCTGGAATCAAAAATCTGAATTAAAATTTGGCCTTAAACACTTCCTAGCTGTATGACTTTGAATAAGTCACTTCACCTAGTTTGCCTCAGTTTCCTCAATTATAAAATGAGCTGGAGAAGGAAATGGCAAACCTTTGCTAAGAAGACCCCAAATGGGGTCACAAAGAGTCAGACACAACTGAAAAACAACTGAACAACAACTTCTTTACTTTATCCACTCCACATAAAAAGCATAAATAGCCCCGTATAAAGTCTCACATCTATAATCAAGAGTTACAACAAAGTCTTGCTTGTCCCCCTCCCCATTTTCCCCAGACTTTAGGTTTATTCTCTTGGAAAAACCAGTTGAGTGAGTGAGGCTTTGACTCCTTTTTTTTTCTTTTTTAAACCCTTACTTTCTGTCTTGGAATCAATACTGTGTATTAGTTCCAAGGTAGAAGAGTGGTAAGGGCTAGGCAATGGGGGTGAAGTGACTTGCCCAGGGTCACACAGCTAGGAAGTGTCTGAGGTCAGATTTGAACCCATCTCTAGGCCTGAGCTACCCAGCTTTGACTCCTAAAGGTGGTAGATAGCTGTGGTCTGTGAAAGTGCTGTGTGGCACACTGATCGTGTTTTTCAATCTCAATGTCATTTTTACTCTCTTACCTCATCTATCTGTCAAATATTGTTGCTTCCATCTCCACAGTACCTCTCACATAGTCTCCCTCCTTACCGTTCATATAGCGACCACCCTAGTTCAGAGCTATGCCAGCTCCTCCCTGGGACTATTGCAAGAGTTTGATCTCCTGCCCTCAAGTCTCTCCTTACCATGCTTCCTATTTGATTTAATAAACTGCTCCTACTTTTCTCTGTTAAGTGAAAATGTGCTTTAAATAGGTATTCCTTTCCACTACTCAATTGCCTCCCCAATCAGATAATTATCCCTCCATGCAGTGTCCCCCTCTATCATTCTCTAGACCATGGCAGAAATGAACATCTCATCACTTCTATCACAAACATGCTCTAGGTTCTCTCGTCAGCATCTGTGACCCTTTATCTTTCTTGGGCTATAAGAAGCCTCCACCTTCATTCCCAACATGCCAAAATTGAGAATTCAAAGAGAATATTCTGTACTCTGTTGGGGATACTTGGATAAGGATGCCCAACATACACTGGCCTAGGCATTCTCCATCTTTCAGAAAAGTGGCATCAAGCTGCTGCCTTTGTTCCTTTTACTAGAGGAGGGAGAGAGGAGACTGGGAAGGATAAAATGGATATGAAGATTAGGACTACCTAGAGAAGGAAAGGAATTCCAGGAAAGGCCTTCCATCTAAAAGATCACTAATTCATCCTACTTCTTAGAGAATCAGCAGGGTTCTCAGGATCTTCTTATTTTTTTAAAAAGATATTTTATTTTACCAATTACATATAATAACAATTTGCCACGTACATTTTTGGAAGTTAGAAGATCCAGATTGTCTCTCTCTCCTTTCATTCCCTCCTCTTTCCTGGAGACCTTAAGCAATTTGATCTGGGTTATACATGTTTTGTCAAGCAGAAGCATGTTCTTTTTTTTTTTTTAATGCTAAAACCCTATTGCTGATGTGTATCTCTTTATCAGCTATTCAGAGCTCAGTTTGAATGGCTTTAATGAAATTCGTTTCCTGGAATAATCTGCATTAGGGATTAAGAGACTAGAATTTCGATTGGGGCAAAGGAAGAATATCCTTAAGGGAGATGTATGTGAAACAGTCATCTTCATGAGTTCAAATCCAGCCTCAACATACTAGCTGTGTGACCCTGGGCACATCACTTAACCCTATTTGCCTCAGTTTTCTTATCTGTAAAATGAACTTGAGAAAAAAATGATAAGCCACTCCAGTATCTTGGTCAAGAAAACCTCAAATGGGATCATGAAGAGTAAGACACAATTGAAAAATGACTGAACAACAAAATGTGCAGTATCATCCTGAGGACTTTGGAGAGTCAAAAGCATGAAGTCAACTGGGTAACCAGGGAGCTGGGGAAAGCATAGCCAGGAGATAGGACTGGATGAACAAAAAAGGATACCAAAGACAGAACATTCATACCTTACCCATTTGCCAAGGACAATTGAAAATTACCTTCCCTGCTGCCTTGGCACACATATTATGGAATTTCCGTATACGCATTTTTTGTTTAATGTGTTTAATGGAAAAGAGGGGTTAAAGAAAAAATATAAAAGAAAGGTTTTAAGGATAGTAAGGGTTTATTGTATTTGACTCAATTCAATTCAGAAAAAGAATGGATACAAGCCTCTATGTTGAGGTATTTAAATAATTATGCAAACATAATTAACTCTTGATTAGATTGGATTTGAGTACCTAAATTAATGGAATAGGCAAAGCTAAAGCATATGCAGTATGTATTTTCTGCTTGTTTGGTATGCCAAGATAAGGCTACCAATGGTACTCATTATCTCAATCTCATGGAATTTGAGGTAGACAAGACCAAAACAAAGCATGCTAAAAGGACCTTTTCCCACGCAGCTGGAAAACTGTTTGATTTGTGATTGTGTTCACTTTCAGGATCTGTTGCTGTTGCAACTCCCTTAGATATTTGCTCTGCCTGACCCTTTAACTCCAAAGAGCCCCCACCTGTGTCCTTGATTACTTCATGCCAGCTGGACTTGCCAAATAGATTCCATAAACAACTTCATGAAAGGAGTGGGGAATCCAACTTTATGAGGAGATTGAATACATACATACACACACACACACACACACACACACACACACACAGACAAATAGCTATAATACAAATCAGAATATTCTAATACCTCCAAGAGAGGTACAAAATGCTAAGAGATGAGAAGTTAAATTACTTCTACCTTGGTTTCAGGGTGGAGGAAGATCAAGGAATATAGCAGGATTTAGTGAATGGAGTTCTGGTTTTGGAGCCAAGAAATAACTGAGTGCAAACTCTATTTTGAATTTTTATTTCTTGTTTGAATAGGTTTAAGTATCACTTTTAGAAAGTGCAAAATGAAGAGAATAGTGGCCATAGTTCCAAACTGGTGGACTGTATAAGACATTTGCTGTTCAGTTGATTTTTAGTTGTACCCAATCTCTTTGTAACCCCATTTAGAGTTTTCTTGGCAAGATACTGGAGTGGTTTGCCATGTCCTTCTGCCATGTCCTTCTTATATTTTACAGATGAGGAAATTGAGAAAAACAGAATCAAGTGACTTGCTTGGGATCACAGAGCTAATAAGTAAGACCTCCTAACTCCAGAAGTGGTGCTCTATCCACTGTGCTACCTAGCTGTCCTGAATATAAGCTTCTTGAAGGAGTGCATTCCTTTTTTCCTTTGTATCCTCAATACCTCCAACATAAAACAGGTGAATAAGTGTTTGTTGATTAATCTCGTTCAAGATCCACAAAATCCTTATGAGGTAGGTAGCACAGGTATTATTACCCCTATTTTGCAGATAAGGGAACTGAGGTTCAGAGTGGTTAAAAGAGTTCCCCATGATACAGTTAGTATCAGTGGTTGGCTTTGAATCCAGGCATCCCTAATTCCAGAATCAATACTGCTTCAGTGCTCCTAAGCTGCAAGCCTGGGTGATGGAGAATTTAGTGATGGAAATTGACAGATTTAGGAAGATCTGAGTAGAAGCAGGGTTTGGGGTAAAGATATAAAGCTGATGCTCAGGGAAAGGGAAGGGTCAGGGCAGAAAATAGAATTAGAATTCCTTGGGCTGGTGGTGCTAGAGGGAGCAAGGAAGAAAATTTAGAGGGAAGGAAGGTTAAAAAGAAATGGGAAATGTTGATGTAATGGGCTAAATCTATGACCTATCTGATTAGCCATGGGCCTAGGATTTGGGTTGGTCTTGTCCATGAAATCTAGCCTGTATGAAAAGAGCCAGACATCAGCCCAGAACTATAAACAGCCTGAGGTAGGGTGAGGGCCATGGTAGCCACCCCATTCTGCTATATAGAAAGAAAATTCAAAACCCTTGAGTCATTTTGTCTGAGAAAGAGCACCAGGAACAGCCCAAAATCCCCTTATCAGCTAGTTGACAATTCTCCAGAAGTTTTATGCACCATGTTCTTCACAACCATGAATCAACACCAGCCCTGAGCTCCTCCATCCCTTCCTCCCCCAAATTCCTGATTCTTCTGGACCCAAATAAGAACCCTCATAAAATCCACCAGACCTCACTGCTTTTGCCCAGTGTCCAATTCCACAAGATTCCAATGGACCTGACCTGTTTCCATCCTTACTAAAGGGCTTTCTTCATTATAAAGAAAGAAATCACTTAGCAGAGCACCTAACACATAGTAGGCATTTTATAAATTTTATTGAATTAATAATATCTCTTCAATAAAACAGGCTTGCTTTACTATCTTGTTGCATGTTCTCTATTTCCCTGCACTGAACTGTGGGAAACAAATCTCATTAAGTCTAAATTCTGATAGGTACCCTGATGGGGCACAAATATTTGAGATGTTTTAAGGAACTGAAGATGGAGGAGGATTGTTGGCCAATGGAATCTCTCTCTATGCCGGGTATTTCATTAATTCTGCTCCAAGAATATAGTCATGAGGAACAATCACTGCAAACCAGTTGGACTTCCATTCAGGCTAGCCAACTACTAGGAGAGAGTGGTTGGACAGCGGGACTGCAGAGAGCTACCAGTGACAGAACTCCAAGAAGAAGCAATATTTGGAGCTTGCCCTTGTTTCCAAATTCTCATCTAACTGGCCTTGACCCTTCAGCAGGCCATAGGTGGGAAAACAGATTGAGATGCTTATTTGTCCCTAATTTAACTCCCACTCTAAGTGGTTGCTAACTTCAGTCCTACAGAAAAGTCCTTTCTAAATGTTCTATTTCTCAAACCCTTCTACCTCTCAGGAGCAACACTCTTTCCCGAAAATTATTGTATGTTTATTAGGTCTACATTTTGTCTCCCCCATAGAATGTAAGCTCTTTGAGGTCAAAGACTAGTTTGTGTTTATCTCAGTGCCTCTCAGTTTTCATTTCTGAGCATTACTTATCTCTTCTGTTCGAACTGCCTCTTTAGAATTAGAGTTCACCACAGGGATTCTACTGATCCTTCCTTCTAAGCCTTCCCAGAATTTGGAGTGCAGGTCATACTAAGCCTTGAATTTTCCTCTCCTTTATCACAGACTTGAGGAGGGAGTGGTCACTTGTCCTTAGGGTTCTCATCATTTCCAGAATGAAATAATCACTAAGACAAATCAAGAAGGGATTCCCTGCTCTGCTTTTGGGAAAGATGGTTCATGATCTATTTCCCAATCTCTTCATCCATTTCTTCTTTCTGTCAGTCTGCAGTAGATCTTGTTTCCCTCTCTACTGATCTTCACCTATTCAACTATTCCTCTACCTCTCTAGGACCTGGACAAAGTAAGTGATTAATAAATATTGCTGTTGTTCACTTGCTTCAATCTTGTCCAAATCTTTGTGATCCCATTTGGGGTTTTCTTGGCAAAAGGACTGAAGTGGTTTGCCATTTCCTTGTCCAGCTCATTTTACAGGTGAGAAAGAGGAGGCAAACAGGCTTAAATGCCTTGCCCAGGTCCACACAATTAGTAAGTGTCTGAAGCTGGATTTGAACCTACATCTTCTTGACATCAGGTCCAGAGCTCTATACACTGTGATGGCATTTAATAAATTTTGGTGCTGTGTAAGTGTTATCAAGATCTTTCATTATTAAAAGGAATGTATAGACCTGTACTATTTATTATGTAAATGCCCACCTAGATTCTTCTCAAATGTATTTGCCTGGGGCAAATGAAGAGCTGCCAAGGAACTGGGCAGTACTTGCTACCCTAGGGATGATGGTCAGGAATAGTCTGAAAATCATTACTGTATAAGCAACCACTTTTCCACATGTTCCTATGCTAGGAAAGTGAGTTACTTTGAAATATCATTCCCCAAGGAAAGTGGGAAAACCCAGAGAAAAGTGATTTTCAGGCCCATGTTAGATAGAGCCAAAGGAGTATGGCGCTGAATTCCATCAGCTGATCCAGAGACTGATTAAAAGGAACAAAAGGGAGACAAAAATATTTGTAGGTCAAAGAGAATATTAGGGCAATAAGAAGGCTATTTTGACAATTTACAAGGAGATTAAAGGTACCAATTTAGGCTAAACCTTTTGGTCTACTTTCCCACCTCTGGGCTTTTGCATTGCAATCACAGAGGTTTATCTATGTTTTCATTCCTTATTCCTGCCTCAAGGAAACCCTACTTCCCTAAAGACTTAGCTCAAATGCTACTTCCTATTAGATATTCTGCAAATTGTTAATGAGCCTTCATTCTTTGTACATATATACATATATATACTAAGAATTGTTTATCCCTGGGCATACTGTTTCCCTGTACAGTACAAGCCTTAGATAGAGAGCTCCCCCACAATAAAAGCTTCTTGAATTGAATTTTTCATGTAGCATCCTAGTGCTTTTGAACAAATACAGTCCTTATTTTTGTAGAATCTTTCAAATCTGAACCCAAGTTTCAAGTCCTCTTAATTTGTGGCACCAGTTAGACATTATTGAAGTATCTTTAAGTTAAAAGAATAAGAAAACATCAATGTAGCATTTGTTCTTTAATGGCCTATTAATTGATAATTTGACTGGGGGGGGGGGAAGTTGGCAAAAAAGAATGGAATTCATTAGCTCCCTCTTTTTCCTTAAAAAAAAAAATCCCCACAGTACTCCCTTAAACAAAGAACTTGACTTTTCCACTGGAAAGACAAAAAGAAAATCGAGGTCTAGTATGTCCTGCCACATACTTAACTACACCGTAAAATACCATGTACTTGGAGTCTAGTCACATTTCAGAAGTGTAGTATTTATTAGTTTCTACACTGCCAAGTTCCACTATTATCATATTATTATAACTACAGTGTGTTTTTACTAACTAAATTAGATTTAGCGCTTTACTTTAAGGTTGGAAAGGCTTCATCATGATAAGGTGTCCCGTATGTGTGACATATGATCTATCATAAGGGTATTTCCTCTCTGTAAGCAATTATTGTATGTTTCTAATCTTGAAGCATTTTACCTTGCTATTCATTATTTAATGCTGATTCTGAATGTGCCCCTTATGTGTGCCAAATGTGATATTAGGCTATTTCAGAATTCTAGTCAATGTACAACCCTTTCGCATCCCCCAACTTTCTTTTTTAATATGAGAGATAATATATCCTTAAATCACTTGCTAAAAATTCACGTTCATTTTCAACTTCGAATGCAATCTATACTTTCATTTATTATCCTTTCTTTATTAAAAGGGATATTGGAAGAATGCAGAGATCTCGGGAGGTCTGTCTGTTTACATTTGCAGGCACCATTGATATCAGTTATGTGGATACCTGAAAATATTATAAAGACAGGGAAGAAATACATTGCTGTCTGGGAAAAATATTAAAGCCAATGATATTTTTAATGGTAGAGCTGAAGTTGACTTAAATAAAAGGAAAGGCACTCAAATTATGACTCATAAAATATTCATTTTGTTTCTATTGAACAAAAAAAAAAGCTTTGAATAGGATCTGCCTATAAATACAAATAATAACTTCACTGTCTTAATTTTTTCAGGAATTAATCTCATCACAAATCAGGCATTTGTAAATGGATTTTATAACCTCAAACTAAACAAAGAAGGAAAACTGAAAGAAAAAAAAAATAGGTCTGGGTCTCAGTCCAAAGCATTTGGAGGTATAAATTCTCCCCCACTCCCTCTTACCCAAAAACCTTTTGCTCCCACATAAAAAACTGGGTTTATAAAACATATTTAGTTATACTATAGCTACTTTTCCAATAATTCCAGATATCTCAATTTTTCCTTCTGGAAAATTAAAATAGTGAAACTGACATGATCGTTTATCACAGAGACTTTGGGAACGAGTAGGGCTTAATATTTTACAGTAAAAAAAAATACCGAAACCAAATTAATTAGAACGTTGGTTTAACTCAACTTTTTAAAAACTATAATCTACTTTTCAAAGAAATCAATGAGTGAACAAGTATTTCTTGGGCAATAAAGAAGTATTTAGTTGGAAAGTGGTCTATAAGAAGCCAGGTCCGGCAAAAGGCAGCAAATAAGGGCAAAAAAAATCAAGCTTCTCTCCAGGCCTTATTCAAAAAGACAACTTTCATATTATAACCTACAGTCAGTACAATGATTTTTTTTATTTCATTATGTTTTGTTTTTTACAATGATAGTATATTGTCCAAATTACCCTGACGCATGGAAAGATTCTAGATTACTAGAGAGAGTTTCGATTAAGTTCACTACATTGTACTCCAGAAAGGGGACTAATACATTTTAGAAAGAGTTTCATCAACAAAAGATGAACCAAAAAGGGCTCTCTGTTTAACTCTTTCCTA
Organism: Monodelphis domestica; assembly: GCF_027887165.1. Taxonomy (NCBI): domain Eukaryota; kingdom Metazoa; phylum Chordata; class Mammalia; order Didelphimorphia; family Didelphidae; genus Monodelphis; species Monodelphis domestica. The sequence continues at coordinate 257,660,104 of NC_077231.1, read as the reverse complement.
ACCAGAAAGTCAATACCCATAGCTAAGCATCCAGTTTCTTAAGACTTTGCTATGGGACTGCTTCTCTTTCAATCCAAAACTAAAGTAGTTTGAATGCAGAATGGCTCTTTTTGATTAATTTACTAAGATTAGACCATTTGTCCTTATTTCTTTACCCATGCAGAAATTCCATGGGCCCTAGATGTAAGGAAAGTCTTTTGTCTATTTCAATTACTTTTGTATAATCTTGTCTTTGAAAGAAGTTCTATTTCCTAACCTTTATCTACCCTCCACCCTACAAATGGAAAAGGTTTAAAAAATGACCATATAAAGCAGTGGTCTCCGAAGGAGGATCTATACAAGATGGTCCATAGAGAAGTAACATTGGAATTGGTTTTTAGATTTATTTTGAAAATAACAGAACTTGTATTTATATTTTGTCACCTAAAACAGAAGAAGAAAATAAGCTGTTCTAATATTCAATATGAAGATTGGTGTTAACACTTCTCATTGAGTCCATATGTGAGATGCTCATGCCATTTACTATATGAAAGGAACCCTGTGGAAAGAATGAGATTTCCACAATATGGGAAGGTTGGAGGGAGGGGATTTGACAGGAGAGTCCATCACTCATTCATTCAGTTTCAGTTTATTGCAATATTCTACAATCCAAATAAATAATTTTTTATTATAGTTTATATTATTGAGTTTTAACTAAACTAAGTCTCACAAAATGGACCAGTGACCTAAAAAGACTCCTGTAAACTGTGAATTGAAGAAAGTATTAATAATATAAACCAAAATTTACAGGAAAGTGGCAGAGCAGACACTTTGACTTCTAATTTTCATCAGTCACATTATGAGGGAAATACGATGACAATCGAATTCAGGGGCTCTTAACCTGAAGGCTATAAATGAGGGTTTTTGGTCTTTGTTTTTTCAAACCCTTAACTTCTTAGAATTGACCCTGAGTATCAGCTCCAAGGCAGAAGAGCAGTAAGCAATGGAAGTTAAGTGACATGTTCAGGGTCAAACAGCCAGAAGGGCAAATTTGAATCCAGGACCTCCCATTTATAGGTCTGGCACTCTATCCACTTAACTGTTCAGCTGCCCCCCTATGAATTAATTTTTTAAAAAGATTTTGATGATCACATGTCCATTTAATTAGGTTCCTTTGAAATCCTATGTATTTTCTTTTGTGCACTGAAGAATATAATCCTGAGAAGGGCTCCATGGGCTTTACCAGGGGACTGTGACACAAAAAAAGTTAAGAATCCTTGATCTATTTGGATCTGGCAAGATATTAACTAAAAAAAATTATATTTTAAAGAATTGTTTGAAATACATATTTATATAATAACATTAATGATAACCTTACCCTAAGTATACATTGTAATCGAGACATTGACTAATAATAGCATGATACTGTTACAATAAGCAAGACATTTAAAAATTCAATGTTTTGTTGCCAAAAATAATAGAAATATGTCACTTATAAAAATGTACATTTACATACTTAAAAAGTTTGGAAACAAAAATTTCTAATGAGGATTTCCAATGGGTTTTGGATCTACTTATTAACGATTTTAAATTTCTAACATCTTCTGGTTAATTTGAAAGAATAATTAAATAATATCTTGAAAGAGAGAAATTTACTAGCCAAATTTCAACCAAAACCTTTGTTGACTTGGTGAAGAAGACTGAAAAATGATAATGGAATTGAGTAAGTGTACCAGTTATAAGCACCTTCCACAGTGATCTGCTTATTTTTGTGAGCTAACTTTTCAGCTGTGACAACCATTTTGCAAGCAAGTATGGAGATGAACTAAACTTCATACCAGACCTTTGAACGACCATATTAAAAAGTGTTAAATTTTTTTTTCAAAAATAACGAAGCCTATTTGATCACATTCTTACTAGAATTGTTACCAATATTTTTTACTGAGAATAAGATGTTTTAGATACTGTTAAATGAAACAAAATATTTTAAAATGTTTATTTTGTCTTATATCATCCCTTTAAATGTCCATTTTTATTTATGTTTTATAGTATGTCTAATATATTAATACAATAATAAAAATTAAATTTATAGGGCTAGGTACTAGATCCATGATATCATTGGTACAAGGAACTTCCTAGATAAGATAACTCCCTCTACTGTTACAGGTCAACATCATCTCTGCAACTTACAGCTTTAAGAGTGTGGCTTAGGGCATTGACTTGTCCAGGGTCACACAGTAATTAAATATATGTATCTTGAGAATGCATGTTCAAAAACATTTTTTTTTAACTTTTTACTAATTGAGGCATCCAGTCATCCAGTTAAACATGTTTGGAAGCTGTGGATCTAAAGCATACATATAGAAGCCTCCTGTAACTATTTCACAAAATCTGATTACCTAGGTCTGCTAGGGGCAACAATAGATAAGAGTGCTGGAAGACTGGGAGTTCAAATCTAGCCTCAGATACCAGTTGTATAACCCTAGGCAAGCCACTTAACCACTGACTGCCTCAGTTTCCCTATCTGTAAAATGAAAGGGTTGGATAAGTAATCTCTAAGTCTCTTCCAGCTTCAAATCTATGATCCTATGATGGAGAAGAGAAGAATAACAACAGCTAATATTTATATGCCAGGTCCTATTGCTAAGCACTTTACAATTATTTTCTTATTTAATCCTCACAACTGCCCTGGGAGATAAATGTGATTATCATCACCATTTGACAGAAGAATAAACTGAGGCAAACAGAGGTTAAGTGACTTGCCTAGGGACACACAACTACTAAATGTCTAAGATGGGATTTGGACTTAAGTCTTCCTGACTCTAGCCCAGTACTGTATCCACTATTTTACCTATGTATTTCATTCATAAGATTTTCCTGAAGTGTCTGAAGGAGATTCCGAGTTCCTCTCCTGAAGGTTTAATAAAATTGGGTCTAAATTAATTAATTTAATTCTAGTTGAAATTGCTGATTTCACCCTCTTCCTTTTTATAGATGACTTTACTTTCTTCATCTGTGAGATAATCTTGAAGGTCTTTTCCAACTCAAAAATTTCTATAATTTATCATTTTGAAAAAAAAAATTACCAGGTTATGTTACAAGGTGGCCATTGCAGAGTACCATCCTTCTCCAAACTTAATATCAAGGGCAAAGCCAACACAAAGCAAGATTCTGTCCACAATAAGTAGTTGTTTTCCTTATTGATTCATTCTCCTTTTGCTTAAAAAAAGTTTTTATTGCTATTTTCTGTTTCTTACATACCCTCCCCCACAAAGGGGCAGGTTGGGGATGTTTTCTCATCTCTTTTCATTTGAGTCCCAAATTTTGTTACATTTACTTTTGACTTTGTTCATTGTTCTTTCCATGTACATTGTAATTACTGAGTATATTATTTTCTTGGCTCTAACTGTCTTCACTCTGCATCAGTTCAGAAACATCTTTCCATAGCTTCTCTGTATTCATCACACACATCATTTCTTATGACCTAGTAATATCCCATCACTTTCATGTTCCACAATTTTTAACCATTTCCCAAATGATGGATTATGTTTAAAATTTTTGATTCAATGTTCATAATGAAATTGGCCAATAGTTTCTTTGACATGTTTTATCTGTCCCATGTTTAGGTTTTGGACTATATTTGTCTCATCAAAGGATTCTGGTAGGGATCTTTCTCAGATTTTGAAAATAATTTGCAAAGTTAAGATACTGACTGTTCTTTTCTCAAAAATTTGATATAATTCTTGAATCCCATCCTTTTGCTTTTTTTATGGCTAATTTCACATTTGTCAGCCATCCTTACTCTGTCCTGGCATTCTAGATGTTACTCTTAGTCACAGGATTTGCTGGTACCCTGCCCCTTCTCAGAATTTCCAAGCCTGGTATCTCAGGACTAAAATTACCAATCCTCATTATTCTATATTGGAAAGAGTCTTGAACTTGAAGCCAGATGAAATCTAGTTTATTTTTGTTTTGATTACTATTACTATCAATAACAACAATAACATTTATTATTGTACAGAGGATGATTTCAGTGAGCAGAGATGAGCTAACTTTTTAATACAGATTCAACTATGAAATGCAGCAATTTTATCCTGTGCAAGACTGTAGAAGGTTGAATAACAGGATAGCAACTTGTACCAGAATTGTCTTTTTCTGCACTCCATTGAAAAAATACAAGAAGAATCAGATCATCATGAGCATGAAGGCAAAAGTAATAATGCTATACTAAATATTCATAATCTTCAACCAACATGAAATGAAAAGTTTTCTAAAAGGAGAACTAGCCTAGGAAACCAAAACTATAGCACGTTTTACTGTCCACTCCTGAAGATACTTTCAATGTTCCAATAGAAGATGAATTTACAATGTAACATGTAAACTTTACATGATAACAATTTTTTTCAGTTACAAAAAGCAATCATTTTTTCCACCTAGATAACTGTCCATAGAACACCAAATATATAAATGTAATGGCAGAGTAACATCTTATCCCAGAACAATTATCTATCACACTCTATCAAAAAGGACAAGAACAAGATGATGGTGGTGATGATAATGCCATATTTATAAATTGCTTAAAGTGCCACAAAGCACTCTATATACATTAGCTCATTTAAAACATATTATTTCATTTAAATCTCACCACTGTCCTTTAAGGAAGGTATTGTTATGATCAGGAAACTGAAGATCACAGAGTATAAGTGACTTGCCCAAGGTAACACAGTCAGAAAGTTTGCAAAATGGAATTAGAATTCAGATCTTCCTGCCTCTGAGTTCAACATACTGCCTACTATGACATATCACCCCCTACTTAGTTCTGAGACTGTGAACAGGTTCTTTAACTTCTCAGAGGGTCATTTCCCTCATTTGTAAAATAGCAATAATAATCTTGAGACAGATGGTATAGGATAAGGACCACTTGGCTTGTAGGGAGAGAATCTGGCCTCAAAGTCCAGCGTTTCCACCAGTTCTGCTACTAACTACCTATGTGACCCAAGGAAAGTACTGCTGTAAATATTTTGATGTCTATGCAGTCTTTGTTTGGTCAAGACCTCTTTTGGGTCTATATCCATGTATGCTTAACTAACCTATGCTGATAAAACTAAAACAAGGACATTGAAACTCTGACAATGCCAGCCTCTGCCTACTGCCAAGTCTCTAAGGAAAATCTCAGTGGCTGAGAGAGGGAGATTGAACTAGATGGAAGTTGATTGGACTTGGCTGAATTCTTCTTTTATTATTATTATTATATGACATTTATGTTGCATTATAAAGCTTTCAAAGAACTTTATATATTTTCTCATTTGATCCCCACAGTAGGGCAGCTTCTATAGTTAATTTGAACTCCATATTACAAATGAGGTTCAAGAAAATTAAATGATTTTTGCCCATGATCTTATACAAGAGAAAAGTCAGAGAAGGACTTGAACCATTTCTTACTGATTCCAGATCCATCTATTCATTAAAGATCTCTGAAATTTGGCCTTCGGTATTCTTAAAATCTTAACCTTCCCCTGCTCCCTTTCATTGATAAAAGAATCTCTTGGTGATGAAAGAAAGCCCCTTTCTCTCTCTACCAGTGTAGACCAGCAACAGCTCTGAAATTTTGGGTCTTAGAAAGTGAATTGGGGGCAATGAGGGATTAAGAGGCTCCAACTACAATCAGAGGCAAAGCTGGAATACTTGCCAGGTTCTCTATCCACCATGCTACACATCCTCTCATAGTCAGCACCTAATTCCTGGAAATAGTAGAACTAAATTGCAAAGTGTTAACCTTTGAAGATGACTCGGATTATTCTTGATGATGAAAAATTTAGGACATGAAGATTTCAGACCTTACATCAAAGTCGGAAGTAATATAACAACAGGGACTCTTTTAGTTTGTTCCTGAAGAGATTTCTGTGAAAGTTGATCATTGGTCCAAAACAAAGAGAAGACTATTTGAAACTGTTAAGCTTGGATTTAAAAAAAAAATCATCATTTAGAGACCTTCTCTCCCCTTATAGAATATAAGCTCTTTGAGGTAATGGTCTGTTTCATTTTTACTTTTGTGTCCGCAGTGTCTATAAGAGTTCCTGGCACTTCATTAACATGTTAAAAAATACCTGTTAATTAACTGATTGGTTGGCTGTCCCACTCCAGGGACAGAAAAGTTGGAGAAATGCAAAAACTCCAGATTAGGAAATCATCTGATGCCATGTTAGCATTTCATCAAGGTAGGTTCTAGAGGGGAAAAAACTACCTGCATAATCTGGTGAAAATGTAATCAACGGATTTTTTGACATTTGCTTAGTGAAAGGGAAGTTTTACTAACCCAAACTCGAATTTTCCTGTTACTTTAATAGTTACAGTGTAATATATCCCCATTACTTCTCCAAAGCAACTCTTGAAGGGTTTTGGTCTATTTTTCCTATGTTGGAATATTTTCCTTTTTGGTATATTTGGGGGGTGGAGTAGGGAGAGAAAGCATTATTCCTGAGAGCAGCTCAAAAATGTTTCAAATTTCTGGTGTGAAACAGATAAATGAAGGTTTCTGAAAGAAAATATTTTAGCTACACAGAGATATATCCGCTCAAGGATTTTTTAAAAGCACAAAAATAACTGATCTAAGGAGAGGAAGAGACCTCTTCATGGAGAGAAAGGATTCCTTTTTTGGTCCAGCTGGACGGACTGAGAGTCTAACAGAGAAATAATGAGAGGAAAAAATGAAAGAAGAGTGGTGACCAAGACAACAATAGAGGAGGGAAAACATCTCATCCCTCTGCCTTAAGTGCAGACCAGCTCAGTCTGTCAGCAGTCAGAGGCTACCCTGATGTTGTGAGCAGCTAACTCTGTGCTCCGCTGAGACATCCCAGCAAAGGCACTTGGCACAAGGCTCCATCCTGGCTGAGGATTTTACATTTAGAAGTGTAAGACATAGTAACATTTAAGGAATTCTGGATTCTGCCAGCCAGCCAGCCATTCTCTCTTGGCCACATAACAGACTGGCCAGAATATGCCATGCCTTCTATGCATCTGTTGTCTAAATCAAGGGGGAAGCTGGAAGGAGTGACCCCAGAACTTGGCCCTTAGGAGAGGGGTACATTTTAGTGTCATTATGACACTTTTGGCAGGACGGGGCAATCTGACTTGAAACGGCTCTGCTATATTGGGAGGTAGGTCTGCTCATCCCAACCTGAGGCTCTCACTAGGAGAAGGAAGTTTCCAATATCCAGACCACCAAATGAAACATTAGAAAATAAAATGTGTTTTCTGGAAATGCTACTTTTAAAATTCTTTTTTTGTTTGTTTTCTCCCATTATTCCTCCTTTTCTTGATGATTGCATTGTTACTTTAGCTTATTTTTCCACTTGGTATTGAAATAGTCCTCTCTTACGACCATTTTATTTTATTTTATTTTTGCATTCAGCATGGCTCCTTTTCTAAAAAAAACTCATTCAAAGGGGAAGTACAGTTCAATGAAGTCAGGAAGACGTAAGTAGAATTCTTGCCTCTGATAATTGGGAATTAATTGGAAACAAACATACCATGAGTTCCCCATATTAACAAAATCACAGATTCTCGCCATATTTGTGAAGGTAAAATAGAGCACATATAATTTCTATCTGAGCTGTCACATGCTTTGACCATCTAATCCAAAGTACAGAATTTTCCAGTGAGGACAGACCACTTTGGATCCATTGGTCTGTTCGTAGTTGGAAGTTAGTGCATGATGTTCTTAAAATAATTGTGCTCTGTCTATAATGAGGGTAGATAGATGTCAGAGCCTGGGGATGCAGTGGCAGCTTTAGAGTAAACTATCTCCTGACTTCCACATATATAATATATGCACATGATCATTCAAAACACAGTTTTTAGTCCCAGGCATAAGGCAGACACAATATCACTCATCCCTTTTTGGCGAATTCCAATCCAATGATAACCTCTGGGATTCACCTTTACCCTTCTCACAAGGAGGCTTCTTTAGTGGGAGCACCTTAACTTTTCAGAAGAGAAGCAAGCCCAAGTTCATAACTCTGAGAACTGAAGGGGAACTTGGTGATTGGCTTGTCTAAATCCCTCATCTGACAAATGAGGAAATGGAAACCCAGAAAAGGTCAAAGGATTTCACCAAAGTAAAATATCAGAAGCAGAATTCAAGTCCAAGGTCTCTGGGCCATATCCAGTGATCTATTCCATGCTCCCACCTCAGTAGCACCAAGCGATTTGTTTTCCTGTTGTCAAGCTCAGCTATCAGGAATGTTAACTTAGTTTGTCAAACTGAATTGGATTCTGTAAATCATCTTTATTTCTCTCTCTTTTTTTTTAACCAGTGGGGAGTCCTCAGGCTCTGCCTCTGTCTTTTAGACTACCATTTTTAACCACACTTTATCCTTTGCAAGAGCTTTTCAGCTCTGGGAAAAAAAACAACAGCAACAACCAAAGGAATGCTAAAGAAGTCTTGCCCCCCCAAACTCTCAGATTTCAATTCTGAAGTATGAAGGAAATATATATAAGCATGGAAACACCAATAAACACCTGAAACCACTCATTTCTACAAGTAAAGCAATAAGGTGTATCATAGAGTAAAAAAGGGATAATACATTCATTTAATTAAGAAATCAGTATCTCAAAATAATGATTTTCCCTGTTATAAAACTCTCCATCAGTTTACTCATCTGTCAAATGAAGGGCTTGACCAAAACGATCTCAGAGGTCCTTTTCAACTCTCCCTTCCTGTGGCCCTCTAATTCTAATTACTTTTTCAGTATTGAAAGACTAAGGGACCCAAGCTAGTAGAAAGGAGAGAGAGCACTGGAGAGAAGGAGCTATTATTTAGTTGTCACCTTATACTTCATATAAACAACAATTACGGAATTTGTCAAGTCTTATTTTTAAAAATGGGCAAATTAATGAAAACTGTCCTTTTTCTTTCTTCCTTAAAACTTGGCCTAAGGTAATTATAAATTATATCATTTCCAATAGTAAACAAAAACACAAGTTTCCATAATTTAAAAATATCAAAACTCTGGTTTGGAACAAGACTCAGATTTTTCCTGGGTAAGAGTATTTTCACATCTACAAGACCAATTTTCACCTAGAGAAATTCTTGTTTAATTTTAGAAACAACGTGGGGAGACAGAGAGGAAAAAACAGCTACAAACTAAATAAAGAAAACATACTCCCATGGCCATTGAAGAGAATGCTTTGCTGTTTTCACTGACAGGGAAAAATGCTTTCATAGAGTTTCTGTTCCCGGGCAGAGGACATCTTTGATGAGTTTATTTGGTCACATCTCGGTGTAGCGGGTTTACAAAACTAACTCAATTCAGTGTTACTGGGAGTTACCCACTTAAATGTCCTACACACAGAAGGAGAATAAACCTCTTTCTGTGCCAGCTTTGCACTTGGCTTGAATTTTTACGACTGACTTAGAAGCCCAAGGGAATGAAAAAGTCTCTTAATGGAAACACTGACACAGTCTTAAATATAGTGGCATGAACGGCCCCACTATAAAACTGCACAAGGGATGTGGCCACTGCAGAAGGCGTTGAAATGCACAGAATTTATCAGAAAATCGCCAACAATTGTTTTACTCATATACAACAGCGAAGCTGTTACTGCTTCAACATTTCTAAGCAGTTGCTTTAAGTTTCCCTCTGAAAATCCCTAAGTTTTGGAGGCTCCTTGACCTTTCGGATTTACTGCCTAGAAAATATAAAGATCTAGCCTAGAATCGAGCCATTCTTTTTCTACTGTTTTAGTATATTTATTTGATCTTTCAAAGATCGGGGAAAATGTTTTGGTATCACCCAAAAGAATCAGAGCTCATTTTCATTGGAGACCAAAGCATGTATATATGACAATGTAGAAAAAATTGTCCTAAACTACAACTCAGAATATTAGAAATTATCAGCTCTTTGGGAAAGCCAAGCCATGGAACATCCAGGAGCTTTTAATGTGGTCTTTTAAAGTTTTCCTTTGGATTTTTTGTTTGTTTATTTGTTTTTATATTTTTTAATATTTCCCTTTCTTCAATTAACCTTATCCATCAATGTGCTTGTTTTGGAGATATGCTTACTTTCATTTCCTGATCTGTAGGCTTTTCATCTCACTTGGGATTTTCTTGTTTGCCTATGTACTTGAATGATGCATTGTTTATCTGAGTAACCCAATAATCAATCATGATTCCAGATGATTGATGATGAAACATGCTGTTGAGGTGATAGACTCAGGGTACAGAATAAGATATCTATTTTTTTTTTGCACATGGCCAATGTGAAGATTTATTTTGCATGATTATGCATATTTGTTAGGATTTTCTTTTTTTAATGGAAAAGGAGAAATAATAAATTTTTGTTAATTGAAAAAATTACTTTGTTAATTCTTTTTAAAGATGCATTATTTAAATACTTCCCTACATTAAAATTTTTGCTTTCCCTCTTTTCTTTTAAATCATGTTTTAGAGTTATTTAGGACTCTTTTCTATCAAATAGCCATCGTATATAGTAAAATACTTGAGCCCCAAGAAGAAGCAGACAGACGCAGGATCCTGGAGTCTATCTGCACAACAGGCTTGAGACTTACATGATATTTATTCTGCTTTTATTACACCCACTTCCTAAGCACCACATGAAGAAGAGAAAAGGCTAAAGAAAAAGCAGCAGCATAATCAGAAAGGCCCTTGGGAACACGTTGCATATATTTTCTAAGCTAGAAGCCTTTGAGCTTGGATATGTCTGTGAGCTAAGCAGGGCTTTGTCTGGAGTGGGCCAACATTTCCTCAATGGGACTCTTCTGCAAGTCTCAGACTGCAATAAGTCATACATAAAGAATGGAGGATGAATAGTCATCCATCTCTGAATAAGTCTGCAAATGTTTCTGATGAAATTTGTGTTCCTGCTCTATTTTTATTTCTATTAATCACCCCATTCTGAACAATAAGTAGAATGATGCAGGAAATTCATGTAAATTCTTTGGGTTATTTTCCATGAAGAAAATGCTATTTTCAAGAAATAATGATTTTGGTCAACTCCTATACTGTGAGTTCTAGAATGAATTTAATTAGAAACATCATTATCTTCTTCCTTATCAGGTCAAAGGACCACAAATTTAGAGGCAGGATGAGTCTTCCCAATTCCAAGTCTCATGCTCTATCCATTGCTGCCCTATAAAGCACTATAGGAATTGAAAATGGTGCAGTGAGCATATATTTTTAAAATTTTTACCAAAATTTAAGCTCCACATAATTTTGTGGAACTTTCTCTAATAAAAAATGAGAAATGTATGTTACAAGATAGAATGTGAAAAACAGAAGCAATGTTCAAAACAAGTGTTAGGGGAGGTCAGAAGCCTGGAAATACTTCCAGTTGGGGGGAGAAGAAGGAACCCGAAAAGACATCATTTGACTTCAACCTTTAAATGTGAATAGACTGAATGTTTAATAGGTTGAATATTTAATAGAATGAATAGAATGAAATAGGATCAATGTGCAGGGAAGGGTATTCTAGATGAAATAAATAAGGTTAAGCAAAGATACAGAAACAAGAGAAAATGGAACCAAGTTCAGGAAATGGCAAATCTAACTTGACTGGCATGAAGAATAGAAGATGAAGATCTAAAGCTTTTTGGAATCAGATCATGGATGGACCTTGGATGCTGCAATAAGGGATAATCATTTAGTTCAGTAGGAAGAAGAGAGCAGATGACTAATTATTAATTATTATTCTATTTTATATATTATATATAAATATGTTATATTTATCTATTTTATGTTTATTATTCTATTTATACATAATTAATTATATTGATATTTATATATACTTATATGTTATTTTTATATAATTAATAATTAATGCAATGCTTTAGGAAGATTAAATAGTACTGGTTTGTGACTCCTATGAGGCTGGAGGAAATGTTTGCATAAAACTGTGTAAAACTAAGCTTGTTGAATAATAAGCTTGGGACAAAAGACAGGAAGATAAAGGCCCATAGATCCTAGAAACCAAAATACTGAGATGGGACAGCTAACTGTGAAGGAAGAGAAATCAGGGATAGTAAATGGCTAGCTAATTCTTGAGGATATCACTAGTATAGCCTAGTCCCACAAATGACTGATGTGTCGAAATGATGATCCACATTCATCATTTGTTGTTGACTCATCTCAGTCATGTCCAACTCTCCCTGACCACATTTACAGTTTTCTTGGCAAAGATACTGTGGTGATTTGTCATTTCCTTCTCCAGTTTATTTTACAGATAAGGAAACTATGGCAAAGAGGGTGAAGTGACTTACTCAGGGTCACACAGCTAGTGTCCAAAGCCAGATTTGAACTTAGGAAGATGACTCTTCCTGACTACAGGCCAGGCATTCTATCCATTGTACCATCTAACTGCTCCCAGATTCATTAAAGAAAGATGAAATTATGTTCAATATACTCAGCATGGCATAGTAGCCAGAAACACCTGAGTTCAAGTCTCACTCCTGCCATATTGGCTGTGTGACTTTATCATCTAACTTCTCAGGGCAACCATGCAACTCTCTAAGACTATATCTTAAAGGGTGGGTTAGATCTGACAAGATCATGGGAGTTTTCTTATCATGAGTTCCTTAAACCAATGAAATCACAAGTCTGGTCCAAAAACCCACAAATTCTTAAGAGGTCCTGAAAAAATGTATTGGTTGAAGCCTGATGATGGATTTAGAGGAGGACATGGACCAGCATTGCATAGGATGGGATGGCATGGGTAGGTTGTAATTTGCATACCTGCAAGGAACACCCACATAGAGCCATTGGCATTCTGGAGTACATTCTATTTAAGGAAACAGAAATGTGAAGCACATTTCATATTAACAACGAAAATGATTCATATGAAAAAGATTTGGTTTTTAAAGGGGAAACTTCCATTATCTCAAAAATTAAATTAAGAACACGTCCTGCAAGAGTGAGGATGAGTGATATTCTGGATATGGAAGCAAGGACTCTGACAATTTTCGTAGTGTTCCTTAAATATGACTACCTGGGCCAGCTAGTGAGGATTTTGTTCTCTTCTCCTAAAGAGCCAGCTAGTGATTTTCATGCCTGAAATGGAATGTCTGAGAATTCAAATAGAAAATATTCAATTCTTTCACTAAAAATAAGGGTGTATAATGAGAAAAGGTGACTGTGAATTGGGAGGACAGTATTTGAAGGTTAAAGCACAAAAGGGAATTCTGGCACACCTAACGCTGAGCATCTTTCCTAACTAGCTATGGAGGCCACTCCTGCATTGCATGAAGATCTACCCAGTTTTAAACAAATGAAATACATGTTTTGAGCGAGTGTTTACACACATACCCAGAGATACATCATGAAGTGATTATTTACTTTACAAAAGGATTGACCATAGACATCCTTTCAATAGCTCAGCTGGTACATTTTTAAAAAGCTTTAATTTACAAAAATATATGGTTTATACCCTTTGGGAAATCCCCAACTAATCAGCCAATTGAGTTCCAAAAGTTTGTGCGTAAATCATTTCTTTAGAACTCAGAAAATATTCTCTTGTAGAAACAACATTTACATGGTATATAATACCATCCATGGTTAGATCATTATAAAACTGAACTATGTTGGTCCTGAGAGAAAGAGGTGGGGCAGACATGCCAACAGGGAGAAGAACTGGGGGAGGAGGTCTAGAAAGAAAGAAAAGATGTTGGAAGGGGGAAAGAGAGAGGAGATGAAAGACAAAGAAAGGCATAGGAGGAAAAGAAGATGGAATGAAAAAAAAAAAAGGAGGAGAATTTCAGCTTCTCAAGGTTAGTTCTGGGTAAAATTTTGAAATATGCCATCTCTGTCAGGTAGCCCTTTTTCTCAAGAAACCTTTTCATGACTCTTCAGGCTTCAGTGTCCCAATACTGCCCAAGCATCTAACTGTCTAAGTGTCTTGCCCTGCCCAGCTTCCCAAGCCCAATCCAAAGTATCATTGGCTCAGAGCCTGGCTGTCCTTGTTCCAGTCCCTCATTGGAAGATGAGTTGGCTGTTCTCTTTGCCAAGACCAACCTCTCTGCTTATCCCCTTAATCCCATTCCCTTCCATCTCACTGGAAACTTGCTCCATAGATCATTTCCTCTATCTCTCGCCTTCAGTATCCTGCTCCTTCCTTGATGCTTATAAATACATCCATTCTTAAATAAGATCATTTGACCTTGCCTTGCTTTCAAGTTACCTTCTTATATCTCTCCTCTCCCTGCTAAACTCCAAGGAAAAATCAAAACAAAACTTTATATTCATTGCCTTCACCAGCAAATCACTTCTTAGCCCTTTGTAATCAGGCTTCCAACCCTTCCATTCCATTGAAGGTGTTCTCCCAATGGTTACCAGTGTTCTTTTAGCAGCTCAATCTTTCCCCAGTCCTCATTCTTGCCCTCTCTCCAGCTCTGAACACTGGCATGGTTGATCACCTGCCTCTTCTATCAGTGGAATCACTTCCCTAAAATGCATTGCAGTTGGCAGTAATTCAGTTAGGTTGCATCAAGTCAGAATTGTCTATGTGTCACAAATCCTTGTCAAGGATCAGTCAAGGATCAACAGTATCTCTGAGCTGGTTTCCAGTTCTAAGAAGTTCTATTTTCCTCTTGATCCATTGACTCTTTTGCTTTCAAAACTTAAAGACTTATGGGTAGGTTTTCCCTTAACAGTTTACATCTTTCAGACTTTCCTTTTGCAGGTGAAAGAGAGAGAAGTCTAGTTTTCAAGGGAAGCCAAATTTCAGTGCAATGAGGGACTGGCCAATGAAGGCTCAGTTCTTGAAGTGTGAAGAGTGTCTTCATGATGTCTTAAAAGCCATGCTTCCAGAAATGCGCAATGGAGGGGTCCTATTCCTTGGTTCAGAGTACTCACAGGTATTCTGCAACTATTCCTGAATGCTTACCATGTGGCTTTTATTTTGTTATTATCCCAGAACACACACACACACACATTTGAGAGACAATGTGTTAAGCCTTGCAGATGATGCAGCACTTGGCCCTAACTGGTTCTCAGATGGGCTGGAAATATTTTCCTGCCAAGGTAAAGTAGAATCTCCCAGGCCTCTGTGTCCTACAAGGAATGTGGGTGGGAGAGTATCTCTGGAGGACGGGACAAGGAGGGGCCTGTTTTTGTGTAAACTCAAATTTATCTTTATCTATCCACCTTTTGGAAAAGGGGTCCCACCCAGGGATTACAGAGTAAATTTTGAAGCTCATGAAAAGTCCCAGAAAAGTCTGCTGGGACTCCCTGGTTATATTGACACGTAATCTGCTTTTCAAAGATAACTAATTCTTCCTCCATCTGAAAATTATAATTTGATCATCTGACATCACAAAAGTGGCTTGTAATGTTTCTGGACAATAACCAGAGCGCGCCTGTTACATGGGCATTTGGCAAACTTCAATTTAGATGACTTCATCTGAAACAAAATGCTGAGTGAATACATTTCCTTTATTTTTAGAAATACTGTTGTGCAATTATCTTCTTAATTCTAACCACTTCTAATTGTAGACTTTGCTCTCATAAATGTTTCAAACTTCAGACCTAGATGCAACTAACTTACAGGAAAAAAATAATAATTTGCCTCTGCTCTGGAAGGTTTCAATAATATGTCTAATTAGAATGAGCCACAGTCTTGGGCTTGCAGCTTTCTCTTTTCTTCTCCTAGAAGTTGGTTTTTAAAAATGAACAAAACCAAGTAAGGAGACAGTGCATGGAAAGTGAGAGACCTGGAGTAAAAGTCAGAAGGCTGGGATTTGACTTGATACTGGAATCATTGCTCTTTTAGGCGAATCACCACCCTTCCCTACATTTATCACCTGAAAAGTAAGACAATAAAACTGCATTGTTTGCTCCATAGGATTCTTATAAGGATCACAAGATAGCATCAAATTAAAGCTGATGACCACTTCCAAGGCTATCTAATCTGATCCTTTATTTTTTTTTACTTTTAATTTTTAAAAAACCCTCATTTTCTGCTTTATTAATAATTCTAAGACAGAAGGGCAAAAGGTAGATGAAAGGTGCTAAATGACTTGACTATGGTCATACATCTAAGAAATGTCTGAGGTCAAATTTGAACCCAGAACCTCCTGCACTATTCACTATGCCACCTTGCTGCTCCCAACTCCTTAATTTTAAAGATGGGGAAATTGAGACCCAGAGAGGTTGTGACTTGCTGGACTTCAGTCAGTTGGTCAATAAATATTTATCAAGTGCCTAAGAAGTGCCAACTAGTCAATAAACATTTATTGAGCACCTACTATGTGCCAGGCACTAACGCTGAGAACAGGGGATTCAAACAAAGGCAAAAGACAGTCTCTATCTTCAAGGAAATAAATAAGTCTAACGGAGTAGACAATAAGCAAAAAAATATGCACAAATATCCCAAAAGCAGCTAGTCACAGAAATCTGATTTCCTCCAAGGTCCTCTGACTCCATACCCCATGCTCCTTGCACCAAGGTTGCGTCAAATGCATTTGCATTTGCACGGATGGGGAATGATATATGTCAAATTCTTGGCAAACCTTGAAGCACTATGGAAATGTTAGCTTTTATTATTAGTGACTTAATTCTGAGAGAGTTTTAATACAAGAAGGCAGTTAGTTCATAGACCCCCACGTTAAGAACCTCTGAATTAGATCAATTCTCTTATTTCACAGATGAGGAAAATCATGCCCAGAATAGGGAAATGCCTCCCCCAAGATCACACAGCTCATAAAGGGCCATCATAGGATGCTCAAACTCAAGTTTTCTGATTCTACACCCAGTGCTAACCAAATAATTAAATGGAAGCTCTAGTATTCAATATGGTAAAATTGATCTCTGGATAAAACATCTGCAGAGATCATCTGAAAGTGAGATTCTGCCTCTTTTACAAAGATAAGTTGACTTATCTAATCCACTCTACAAAAAAATACCAAAAATAAGTGTGTGTGTGTATACCTGTGTATGTTATTTGCTAACCCAAAGATCTATACCCAATCATATTCTATGTATGTATATACATGTATATTATATATATACACATACACAACATACCTTTTCTTAGAGGATCTGAAAGAATTACATATATGTATATATTTGTATATACACACATGTGTCCTTGTTGAGAAATGTGTGCATGTGTATACATTGAGTGTAGAAAGACACATACACATACTTCCAAACCAGCATGCATCCATATCTCTCTACCTCTATTTACCCTCCTTCATATCTCCTCCATGTCTCTTGGGCAGACTCTGCTTCTGGAGAGTTCTGTATATGAACCCTTTACCATTTTCAGATTTAGGGTTCTGACTATATTCACTGTTACATAAATCTGCGCCCCCTTGTACAAATGTTCTCTAATGTGAGGCTTCTCTAAAAACACAGGAACTCAGGTCAGGGCAAAAATTTTTTAAATCACTATTGGTTCTTTTTCCCTACCTGAAAGTTTAATTCATTCATTATTTTAGGCTTCCTCATAATGCCCTTCTCTCTTTTTTAAACCCTTGCTTTCAGGCTTGGTATCAGTTCTAAGACAGAAGAGCAGCAAGGGCTAAGAAATTGGGGTTAAGTGACTGGCCCAGGGTCACAGAATGAGAAAGATTAGAACTCAGGTCCTCCTGAGTCCAGAACTGGTGCTCTATCTACTGTGCTAGCTAGCGGCCCCCATGGTGCCCTTTTCAATAGCTTCATCCTGTACATCTTGATTCTTTTTCTGCTAGTCTCCCCCTTCCTCTATTTATTTTTACTATAAAGTTGCAGGGAAGGTGCAGACCTGCATTGGTAGAGTGTTTCCTCACCAGTGAAGTCATTGTCTTGCCCCCATTTCCATTCTCTTCCTTGAACTTTTTGATGGATAGGGCCACCATCAACTGACCATTGATTGACTTAGTAGCTACAGGGCCATAAGGAAGTCACTTAACCTCTTTAAGCTCAGATTGCCATAATACCTATAGTTCTTACCTTATGTGAGAGCTATATGAGATAATATATGTAAAGTACTTTGTAAATCCTAGGCACCATGTAAATGTCAGTGATTATCATTATTGACTAAGACAACACAGCATGGAAGGACACTCAGGTCAGAGCAATTTCCACTCTGTGACTTCTTTTCAGAACTCTTTGTTCATAGAGTCAACCCAAACTTATAAAGTACAACCTCAAGACTTATGAGGAAGAGCACTATCCACATCCAGAGAAAGAACTGCAAGAGCAGAAACGGAGAAGAAAAACAACTACTTGACCACATGGGTCAATGGGGACATGATTGGGGATGGAGATGCTAAACAATCACCCTGGTGCAAATACCAATAATATGGAAATAGATCTTGATCAATGTCACGTGTAAAGTCCAGTGGAATTACTCGTTGGCTATGGGAGGGGGGGTGGGAGGAGATGTGGGAAAGAACATGAATCATGTAACCATGGAAAGATATTCTAAATTAATCAATAAAATAAATTTAGTACACCCTCAAGAAATGAAAAAATTCACCCGTATCTCCTTGGAAAGGCATCATTCTCTCCCCTATCCCACCCAAATCAAGCACTGTAACTAAAGGTACAGCCTATCTCTGCTTGAGGCACACACAAAATGAAAACACCACTAAGAGATACATTTGGAAAGCAAAATTTGGATTTAAATTCTCGTCCAAAAAAAGGCATTTTTTTTTAAAAAAAGGGGCCCTCTTACCTGTCCGATAGACAAAGTTGCCTTCAGTTTCTGATGATGATGGAGACACCAGCTCCTCCTCAAATTCATTGGAACTAAATGACCCCGAATGGTTTCTCTGTCTCGTTTTTTCCATCATTGCTGCATTTGTGGCCATGACGTGTCGCAAAGAGTCATTAAGGTACCGGTTCAACAAGCTGCTCTTGTATTTGGGGGGTGACACGTAGTCCTCATTGGTGCCGGGCTCTGGTCTTACTCCAGTTTTGATCACAGAGCTCTCTGTTTTAATTACTGCATGATGAACTGGGTTATTATACCCGGATTCATTCACGTGATTTCTTGGGGGATTTTCTCCATCTAGGGGAGGCGAAAAACTCTAGGTAGTAAAATAGAGGTAGTAAAATATGCACGCTCTTACCTAACCATTCAATTGTGAAATGTAATGATTAGCAACATAGAAAGGAGAATCCCTCAAAAACAAGTACAGAATGTATCTGTGTTTAGAGCTTAAAGTTGAACTGTTTAGAAATAAAACTTTGAATCAACACAATAACCTGACAAAATTCCTAAGGACCCGTGATCAAACAGTTTATCCACTTCTGACAGAGAGGTGAACGACTCGAGAGCACACACACACACACACACACACATATAGAGAGAGAGAGACAGAGACAGAGACTGAGAGAGAGACAGAGACAGACAGAGAGACAGAGACAGACAGACAGACAGGGAGGGAGGGAGGGAGGGAATTTGATTTGGTTTATTTGATAATGCATATTAGTTATAATGGTTTTTTCTCCTCTTGAATGGGAAGAGTAGAAAGAGATAAAATAGACTTTTAAGAACTGAAATAAAATTATTTTTGAGAATAAATGGAATCTTTTGCTAAAGAAAGTAGAAGTTGTTTGTAAATGTCCCTCCCCCCACATTAATTCAAATTTAATGACTTTTTCAGAGTGTTATTCTGACACATAACTCCTTAAACAAGAGGAAAATGTAACAAATCTGTTGGTCATTTATAACATTACAACAGCAAAGTTACCTCATGCAATAAAAAGGAACCAATATGGCAGCAATAGGTCTTATGGGACAGATCACTAACTTGTTAAAAACAATTAAAAATCAAGGTAACCTTCTAAATCCGGGAGCAAATAAAAAAATAAAAACCTAACAAACCTTCAGAACATGAATCATCACTGCTCACACTAAGTCTTTCTGCATTTCCTTGCACATATTTGTTGTAGAGTTTTATTCGCAAAGCCCAGCTCAGATCTGGTTGCCGGACAGTATTCTTAAGGCGACGTCTTGCATTAGCAAACCAGTTTGACACCTAAAAAACAAATAAAATTTCTCCTTTCATAAAATTTAAAAACCTTCCCCATTAATACCTGTATTTTCCTGTAAGGGCAAGCTGGGTAACCAACACAGTCAGCACAAAATAGTGGAAACAGCATTAGAGCTTCAGAAAGTCCTGGATTCTACAGCCATCTTTGAACACTTAGTAATTATATAAAGGTAAATCAAGGGCAGCTGGGTGGCACAGTAAATAGAGTGCCAGGTCTGGAGTCAGGAAGACTTATCTACCTGAATTCAAATTTGGCTTCAGTCATTTATTTGCTCTGTGACTTAACCAGTTGCCTCAGTTTCCTCATCTATAAAATGAACTGGCAAAGAAAATGGCAAATCACTCCAGGATCTTTGCCAAGAAAACTCCAAATGGGGTCATGAAGAGCTGGACACAACTGAACAACAACAGTAAGTCCACTTTGGAACCTTAGCTTCCTCATATGTAAAGCTGGGTAAAGAATCCCCATAGCACCTTTCTCATGGGATTGTTATGAGGACCAAATGGTATTATAAATGACTTACATATATTAAAAGAACAAAGGACTCACCTAAAAGTAATGATAGTATGGAGAATGGGTTATTGGGACAATAGTGGTGCCATAAGAAAAATAGAGAAAGTTAATGGGAAACATCGATTTTGGAGAGGAATATGATTAATTCCATTTGGGACAAGTCGATGTGATGGGAATGGAATGATGACAACATCCAAATGGACATATTCAGTAGAAACTTTTAAGTACAAGTTGAGTTCAGAAGAATGGACAAGGCTATAAATACAAATTTAGGACTTATCTACAACTTGTTCATACTGCTAGAGGAAAGGAAGAGATCAATATGGTAGAGAATACTGAGAAAAATAAAAGCAAGAGACAGGAAAAGAAGTTTGGGGAAAGTATGGTAAGGGGATAGGAAGAAGAGAACACTGTGAAGGAAACAGAGAAATGTCAATTTAGAAATGTAGAAGAACCAAGACAATGCATTGTCACAGAAGCTAAGAGAATAAAGAGATGAAATGGAGGAGGACACATGTAGTTGGTACTCATTAAATATTTCTTGAATTAAATTGAATCAAATAAAGCTACATGGTGCAGTTGATAGAGTGCTGGAGCTGGAGTCAGGAAGACCTGAATTTTATTCCAGGTTCAATTTCTTATTGGTCCTGTGACCCTGAGTAAGTCATTTAACCTCTATCTGCCCTACAAGTTATAAAAATCTCAGTCCAATACCTAAGCCATAGTAGGAGCTTTAAAAGCACTTATTCTCTTCTCCTTAGGTACCATTAAAAAGTTATCAAAGTCTCTGGCATGAATAATACTTACAATAGGTATTTATATTTGAAGTTCTTGGTTTAGGACCCTCAATAGGTCAAGTATTATCTCCTAACCTATAGTTGGAAAAGTACCTTATTATGTTCTCTTATTTCTCCAAGGTGTGACTGTTTATGTTTAGTCCAAAAAATCATTTGGAGTTTACTGTGGTATATGACGTAAAATGCCAATATAAACCCAATTTCTCCCCAACTGCTTTAAAGTTTTGCTAGCATTTCTTGCAGACTCACAAGTGTCTGGAATATCCTTTTGGGTTCAATTAGGCTTTCCTAATCAAATAGGTGATAGTAAAGAAATTGGGAATTTTCCCCCTCTCCAAACAAGTTAAGGATGACTTCATTCTTGTCTTGGGGAAAAGGTTACTGGATTTCTACAGATGGAAAGGGTAGGTTGCTTTTCCCCAGAAGGTCAGGCTTTTGGCCTTCTAGCAAAGTGTTTTAAAGGGATGAAACATGGGGAATCCTCATTAGGTGTCCCTACTGCCAATTTACATTCCAGAATATGGTCCGAAATTACTCTCATGGCTTTAGGGGGTAATGTTTGCATTGGAAGCTTGACTTTTCTAGATTTACTTCTATAAATACACAAATCAGCGCCCTGTTTAAGGGCTTACTATTGAAAAGTCTGTAGAAATCATCTTCTACTTTATAAGTAAATGAGCAACATTTCCCTGCCAAATGGTTAAGAAGCATTATTTCTCTGAGGAGGAGAGGGAGACCAAAATAGCTAAATACTTAACATTTGCTCGTCACAACCTAATCTCTGTCCTGCTAGATGGCTGTGCGAGTTGCTAATAATGCTTCTCACTCCTTGTTCAACACAGCAAGACAAAACGCTTACCTTTTGCTGGAATATTCCATGCTGAACTATGACTCCCACTACTACTCGCCTATGGCTACTCCCATTCTCCTTACCTTCCTGGATGAGGACTTCAGATCTTTCCTCTTCTCCACCCTCCCCAGATCCAAGAAAACGGAGTGGAAGCTGCTTCAATAAAAATCATAGCACAGACTCCCCTCTTCTTTAGTTCCAATGCCAAAGCTACTTAGGATCAGAGGAGACAGTATTTGTAAGGCACTCACTGGGATGCTTCAGAGGAAGGGCAAATACGTTCATTTAGTTGAAGCATAAGAAAGACAGGCTGGGAGGTGGACATGGGAAGCCTTGAATGCCTAAGCAGTTTTGAATTCCAATTGAATTCTTGACCTAAATATAAAAGGTCACACCATGAAGAAATAGGAGAACATAAGAAGGTACTTTTACAACAATGGGTAGGGAGAGAACACTTGACTTGTTGAAGGTTCTAGATCAAGGATGTTTTCCACTTCAGATAAGCACCTATTGTAAGTATGATTCATTCCAGAACCTTTGTTAACTTTTTAATGGCATCTAACTAAGGGGAAGGGAACAAGTATGTTTAAAGTACCTACTATGTGTTAGTTTGTTGTGCTAGCAAAATGAATGGCAGGTAGGGAGAGAACACTTGACTTGTTGAAGGTTCTAGATCAAGGATGCTTTCCACTTCAGATAAGTACCTATTTTAAGTATGATTCATGCCAGAACCTTTGTTAACTTTTTAATGGCATCTAACTAAGAGGAAGGGAACAAGTACATTTAAAGTACCTACTATGTGTTAGTTTGTTGTGCTAGCATAATGCCTGGCATACAGTAGGTGTTTAATAAATGCCTCCTTTCTACTTTCCTTCCCCTATAAGGTTCTAGTTAGTTTTGAACAAGGATTTTAGAAAATATTTTTTGCTGATGTCACTCTGCCTTCTAATATTTTTCCCTCTTCAGCCTTAAATACCACTTGAGAGGCAGCTAGTGGCACAGTGTATTAAAGCTCTAAACTTGGACTCAGGAAGACTAAAGTTCAAATCCAGCCTCAGACACTTACTAGTTGTGTGATTCTGGACAAATCATTAACCTCTGTATGCCTCAGTTTCCTCAACTGTAAAATGGGGATAATAATAGCACATACCTTGCAGGGTCATTGTGAGGATCAAATAAGATAAAATTTGTATAAAGTACATAGTAGGTGCTATATGGATTCTTATTCCCTCACTCCCCACTTCAAAGTTCATCTGCTTAAGGCATGTCGGTTTGATTATCAATTTTCTAAATCCTATGTTGACTATTCAATTAATTT
Organism: Monodelphis domestica; assembly: GCF_027887165.1. Classification (NCBI taxonomy): domain Eukaryota; kingdom Metazoa; phylum Chordata; class Mammalia; order Didelphimorphia; family Didelphidae; genus Monodelphis; species Monodelphis domestica. The sequence goes on along the minus strand of NC_077231.1, from coordinate 257,636,654 downwards.
TTGAGCATGGCCTGGGAGTCAGAAAGAAAGTATTCTAGGGGGTCACTCTTCCAGGATTATTTGGGTAGCCTTAGCCAAATGACTCAGTGTCTCTGGACTTGAATTTCTTCCTCTGGAAGATCAGTGGTTTGAACTAAATGTCCTTATGGTCCCTCTAATATTCTCTGACCTGTGAACGTTGTTCAGACTGGACAGGACTTAGCTCAAGTTTCTTTGAGCAGTTGGCCCTACCCAATCTATTATTCCCCACTGCCTGCTAGTCCTTCTTACAATCCATCCTTTTCAGACTCCACCAGTCTATGTGTGTACTTCTCTCACAAAGACTAAAGAAGCCTTCTACGGTACCTCCTTTTGGCCAAACTAATCCCCTTCTATCAGCCACAGTTCAACTGAATCTCCACTTGTCTGCAGGCTTGTACTAAAGAGAATAAAAATCAGACTCACATTAACTCTCTCCCAGAACAGTAGCTACCTAGGTAGTATATATTTATGTGCATATATATATTCAGATACAGAAAAACACACGTGTATATTCTATAGGCACACACATTTATGCCTACAGACCCATGTTTACCTAAATATACTTACATATATCTATAGATGCCCATATGTCTATAGATATAAGTATATATCGAAATATAATCTGTAGACATACACCGAAGGATACATATATGTCCATGGATACAATCTATGTATAGATGTCTATAACTCTGAGTTGTTTCTGATTTTTCATGGCCCCATGGACCATAGCAGTAGTCTATAGACTATAGATATGTGTATATATATTATATATGTGTGTGTATACTATATATCTCTATCTATCTGTGTATATATGCTTGTGTGCCTGTTGCTATTTAGTTAAAGAGACGCCGTGGTATAGACTTCTTTTTCCTGGTTCCAGAGGAAAGAATCAAAATCAATGGATACAAACAAGTTTAGGCTCAATGTAAGGAGAACCTCAACCCCCTCTCCCAAACCCCAAACCTTCCCAACAATTAGAACTATTCAATGGCTGCTTCCCAAGGTAGCGTATTTCTCTTCCTTAAAGGAATTCCAATGAAAGCCAGATGACCTTCGTTGGGTATACTGAGAAGGGAGATTCTCTTTCAGGTAAAGGTTGAACTAAAAGGTCTGAGTCTGCTCCAACACTGAGCTTCTATGATTTTGCAATTAGAAAGAGTGATGGATTAAGAGTCAAGGAACTCAGTTTCATGCCCTACCTCTATTACTTACCAGCCAATTAATCTCCCCAAGCCATATTTTTCTCATCTCTACAGGTATGCTGAACAGATGATTTCTGTGCTCCACATTCCCTTCTGGTTCTAATATGCTTTAAGTTGAATCCTATTACAACTTTCATTACCACAAAAACTTATGTAGAAAGAAATATAATAACTTACTCATGTCTCACAATATTCAGTGCAACCAAATTCCAACATACTCCAATAACATTCGTGGATCTGTGAACTCAATGTGATATTCCCTCCAACAATGCAGCTCTACACCATCCAGTTCTGCCCATCCTGTACAACTACCAGTCATGTCTCCCATAGATTCACCGGAGGGAGAGCCCATTTGGTATTCTAGAAGCTGTCCCCAACTTCCCTTTGGGTTGGGTGGACACCAGTGAAACATGTAGACTTTCACTGATTGTCCTTTGATCTTGCTACATGGCCAACCCTTTTTCTTCCATTCATCATTTTTCCCCCTGATGACATGCCTTATTCATCATATCTCTTGTGTAATTCTTCATTTGCAATGGATTGCAGAATGCTTTTGACCACCATAGACTGTGAGCGCATAGAATGTCAATCTTCTTGAGTTCAAATCTGGCCTCAGATACTTACTAGCTGTGTGACCTTGGGCAAATTCCTTTACCCTGTCTGCCTCAGTTTCCTCATCTGTAAAATGAGCTAGAGAAGAAATGGCAAACCACTCCAATGTCTTTGCCAATAAAACCCCAAACAGGCTCACAAAAAGTTGGACATGACTGAAAACAACTGAATGATAACAAGTACTAAATGGAGATAAAGGAAGTAAAGCATGAAAATTTAGCTAAGGTAAGAAGCAAATAAAGCAATAAAAACAAAGAGTTTCCAAATGTGTGAAATCAAAGGTCTGACACAAAAAAGATGGGAGCAAGGCAGTATAGTTAATTTAACTTTCATTTTGCTATTTGGTCCTTAACACATTCAGTGCTTTCCGACTATATTAACTTGTACAGGCATGAAGTTTCTATGGAAGTTCATTCATTTAGAGCTGGAAGGGTCCTTACAGACCATTGAGTCAAACCTCAATGTTTTATAGATGAGGAAACAGAGATTAAATGACTTTCCCAGTGGTCACACAGCTAGCAAATGTGAAGTAGAATTTGATCCAAGTCTTCCTGACTACATTAGTCTGCATCTTTTATCATCATCATCATCATCATCTCATTATTTACAAGCCTTTGGGCCTCTTCCACTTATTGATCTCAATCCATACTTCCCCAAAGAGTTTTTGCCATCTTTCTCTGTGTCCATTTTTATACACTGAAGTTGTTGGGTGGCAAAGAATATTGTGAGACCTTTTTTTTTGGAGGATCTAATCAAGTTCTTTATAGGATTTCTCTCCTTTTTCATCCTCTCCAGTGACTGTTGGTACAAAGACTGCCTTCTCTTCAGTTTGCTGCTTTCTTATATTCACTATGAGTAAGTTCAGTGACCATATATATCAGGAAACAGCATTTCATAGAGTATTGGGAAATAGAATAATGCCACTCTTCCAGCCCATTCAATTCCTTTTCCATTGCCAGGCAGAGAGCCCATGCAAGATGACCTTCCATTTGGTTGACATTCTTTTGTCTTCCGGTTTCATTTATTGTGTTAATATTTGTGTTGGTATGGTTCAGACCTTCAAAGTATGTGAACTGGCTGATCATTGGACAAATATTACATATTAAAAATAACAAGACTTCCACAAAAATATTTTTGCAGATCTCTTTGTGTTAGTAAAAATCTGGAAACGGAGGCAGTATCCATGAAAAAGGGGAATGGATGAACAAGTCATGGTATATGGTTGCAATACAATACTACTGCACCATAAGAAATGATGAACAGGATAAGTTCAGAAAAACTGGAAAGGCTTATATGAACTGATGCAAAACGAAGTGAGCAGAACCAGGAGGACAGTGTATATAGTAACAAAAATATTATATGCTAATCAACTAGGAAGGGCTAAATTATTATCAGCAAAACAAGGTCCCAAGATAACCCCAAGAGACTCATGATAAAAAATACTATACACAGCCAAAGAAGGAACTGTAGAAATTTGATTGAAAATCAAATCATCCCAACCTTTCCTTAATTTTCTTTCATGAGTTTTTTATTGTATGTATCATATGTGTCTTCTGTCATTGCATGGGGAATATGGAAATATGTATTGCATGAGCACACTGGTATAACTTATAATAGACCACTTACTGCCTCAGCAAGGGGAGGAAGGGAGATAATCTGAATCATAAAATGTTAGAAAACAATGGTAAAAAATCATTTCTACGTGGAATTGGAAAAATGCTATTAAAAATAATAAAATAACAAGAGCTAAATGACTATTCCAAGTCAAAGAATCATTCTTTGAATCCTCATTCTCCTTTTCTATCATTCTGTCACCTCCACTGTAGAAGTGAGATGAAAGAGGCTGTTTCACATTTTATTGTTTGAGGATGTGTTGGGTGCTCAGGATAGAATCATCTTGGGAACAAAGCAGAAATTCAAAAGACATTCATTAAGTATCTCTGAAGTCCAGGACACTGGGCTTCAGGGACATTTGAGGAATTATGCAGAACAGGAAATGTGTCTAAAGCTGGAGTTGGGCGAATGCCCCAGTTTTCTAAGAGGAAAAGGTGGATTTTGCCAACTAGAGGTCAGTATGCTCCCCATTGGTCCTTAGCATAATTCTGTAATTTATTCTTAAAGGATTAGTTTTTGAGAATTTAGAGTAATAGTCATTAGGAACCCTTGAGGTGAAGGGCAATCATACTAAGCTAAACTCATTTCCATTTTTGATTGAATTATTGTGATATAGGAGAAACAACAGTGGAGTTGGAGTCAAAGTGCCAGTTCTCATCTTCTAACCATATGGCTGTGGGCAAGTCACATGAATTTTCTGAGCATCTCTTTACTTATCTGTAAATGGGCAGAGTTAACACTTATAGGATGATTATGGACTTCAGAGGCCATCTAATCCAATCTTTCATTGTATAGATTGGAAATAAAGACCCAAGGCAGGAAAGGGACTTGCCCAAAATCATATAATTTGTAAGTACCCAAAGTGGGATTTGGCCCCTGGCCCCTGATTGTGGAGTTAGTATTCTTTTCCTTGCACCAATACACTTCCTCTCTCACAGGGCATCAAATGAATACATGAATTATAAAGCACTTATTAAACCCATACTTAAGAATACCACCTTAGGTATCACATATGCCAAACAAAAAAGATACAGTATTATTTGTCAAGAATTCATAAACTGTAAAAGCACAATTCAGATATTTGTTGTTATTACAACTAGACTAATTTCAGAAAAATGACAATACCTGAATTTCAGCAAGAAATCTGTCAAAGCCTCTTTCAAATGAGACAGCTAAGGGGCACAGTAGAGTACTGGAACTGGAGCCCAAAAGGTTTGAGGTCAAATCCAGCTTCAGATACTATTTACTTACTTCATTTAACCTCTCAGACTCAATTTCTTCATCTGTAAAATGGGGATAATAATGGCACTTGCTTCAAGGGCTATTGTGGGGATCAAATGAGTCAACATGGAAAGTGCTTTATAAACCTTAAAGCATTACATAAATGCTAACTATTATGAATATCTTGGTAGACAATATGAACAAATGTGGCTCTGCAAATGGGGAAGTTTTGACTTACCTATGATTTTTTAACATGAAAAAAAAACTAATTGACTCCAAGGTAAGTGTGAGTCAAAAGAGTGACATGGCAACCAAAAAAACAAACAAACAAACAAAAAAAAAAAACAACTAACTAATATAATTTGAGACTGAATTCACTGAGTTATTGTGTCCAAAATAAGGAAGGTGATACTCCCACTGTATTTTTGCCTTTGAGTATTGTGTTCAGTTCTGGGCACCATATTTTAAAGGAACTGGTGGGGCTAGTCTTATCTTGCATCCAAAGGCAACAAAAAACATAATTTCATGGGACATTTGGCCTTCTTGCACTGTGCTATTCATGATAAGCATTTACAAAAATAGCACCAAGAAACCAATTACATTTTAAGCCTCAATATCTGTCACAGAACAGCAGGAGGTAGATTAATTCTCTTAAGAACTTATAAAACACTCCAAATTAAACTGATATATACTTTGTACTCAGTGATTTTGATGCAAAAGTGGGTACAAGGAAAGCTAGAAAACTGCATTGGAAAATATGTTGCAGGAATAAAAAGTGAAAAGGCCAAAGTTCTTAGACTATACCTGAACCTCCTGCCGATACAACATGAATAATTTTTTTTTTGGAAAGATATTATGAATAGGCAAGAGATGGAAGAGAGTGGGCAGGATTCCCTTTGGGAGCCTATAATTCTTTCAATGCCCCCAAGATTTTCCTTTTTTACAAGTCATCTATTTTTAACAATATTCTTTTAGTGATCTATCACTTTAAGTCACGATGTAACAAATTCCAAAGAACTGAAGTTGAGGATTACCCAAAAGCACACGAAGCTCATTTTAGGAATATGTTGGCTCCTAGGTATTATACATTGCATAGGAATTGCATAGAAGAAATGGAGAGAAAGATGTCATCAGATAAACATGATTAGGAAAAAAGTCGAGCCAGTGGCATAAAGAGAACAAAGGATAAGTGATAGAAAACTAGTATGCCCACATAATGTCCAGAGATCTAGAGGAAGGCTCCCAGAACATAGATTAGGCATCCTGTGAAAAAATCTAATTGTAGGACATGGACAAGAGTCTCAAAGGGCAAGGTAGTCCAGTATATATGATTGTACCTGGTACGTATGAGTTGTAACCCGGAGCAGCAAAGGGACTATCCACATCAATGAGGGCACAAATATATAAAATATTGAAATATTTAGGTTCAGGCAAGATACTGTTCCCAGGGATAACTTCAAGCTCTGCTTGTATATGAAAAAAAAAATCCTTTTCCCCAGCTGAGGTGCTTAACTTTTATTCATATGAAAATGACCAAGAGCTTTTTCAGTAACTACAAGGTCAACAAGAATCAAAATAATAATTGGGCAGCCAAAAAAGCTAACATAATATTGGGTTGCATTTATGAAAGAAAGTATCCAGAATGAAAGAGGAAATAATCCTCTCATATGTTTCCCTGATCAGGTTCTATCCAGAGTAAGGTTTTAATTTAGACTACATTTTGAGTACCATATTTGTTAGTGGCAGCCTGACTCCAGTTAACGCCCAGTGGGTCTGTTAATTCATGTTTCATGTCAAAAAGAAATGAGGGTCTCAAAAGCCATTTAACAGATAACAAAGGAGATTTACTTAGCCTTGGCACACAAAAAAAGATATTCAACAAAGATATTCCAGCATTTAGCTTGGGTAGACTCGCCCCCTCATCTCTATCTGGTAACAGATCTGGCAGCAAGGCAAGCTGTGATGGCCGGTGTTCTTAGGACATCTGTCAATTCATTTGGGTGGGTGCTTTTATGCCCTTAGGTGACCAGGAAACCTGAGGTCAAGGGAGTCAGAGTGTGAACCTTGGCCCCTCATCAATGAAGTTCTAGGGAGACTTTTTTTGGTGAAAAAGTAACCTAACATGTTGCAGGGTAGCGGAGAACCCTAGTAGATACTGATTGTAACTTGGTGTTCAATTCTAGATGTCCATTTTAGAATATATATTTCTAAGCTGTTACAAGTCAAGTAAAAGATAACCAATGGACTACACAATTACACAAGAATTGATTGAAGAAACTAGGCATATATTTATATGTATAAAAGAATGCTTCTGGGGATGGAAAGGGATTTAGGAGCATGGGCAATCATGTCTAATAGATGAAGTATTGGGAAGTAGGATTAGTTTTATCTTTTGATCCCTGGAAGAAGTGGTATAAGGTACAGAAAATGAATTTTTAATTCAATATAAAGATGAACTTCCTAATGACGAGAGCCATTTGAAAAATGGACTGCCTTGAGAGTTAGTGAGCCCTCTAATGCTGGGGGAATGCAAAAGCTAGATGGAGGATGCTGAAGAAGGCATTATTGCTTTATACAGACATCAGGCTAGCTGACCTCTGAGATGCCTTCACACTCTAAGACTCAGGGAGTCTATTTCAAAATTTCCAAAAAGATTTCACAAGATTGGTTAAAGTCCAATTTGTTAATAAACTTACAAAGTCAACTAAATCAGCACCTTATTACCCAGAATTTAGTGTGGATTCCAAACCTGGATTTAGTCCAGGAGCTTAATATAAGATTCACACCATTGACCGAGTTCTTCATGTGAAGAACTCATATTTTGAACTTTCTAACAAAAAAGAATTGTAGCATTCCATTTTTGAGATATAATTCTATAGTCTATACATGCACTATATTTTATGATCATTTAAAAAAATTAAGGAAATACCGGTAATGAAGAAAGATAAATAAAACTTTCATTATAGTGTTTTGCCTAAAGAAAGAAAACTATCAGTTTAATGATAGTAAAAATATTGGTTCAAACATTTTACCTAGAACTTAGAATGAGGACTCCTGCAGTCTGTCATTATAACTTTCCTTAAAGCCTTTTTTTACATGAAACAGGGCCCCCCGGAATGAATCTAGTGGTCTTTGAATTGGCATTTTCAAGTCAGATTCATAGTTTACAAAACCCTGTATTTTATAGTGACAGCTTAGAAGCTCCAGACTTTAGCTGGCAGAGAAAACTAGGTAATTTTCATCCTACTCTAATGGGACTTCTTTGCATCCATCATATTGACACAGTAATCATTATAGAAAACCTAAAGGGTTAGCTTGGAAGTTGTCCATCTTATAATACACTAAAACTAACAAAGTTATTGTAGATTGCTCAGCTGAAATATTTATCACCTGACTGCCATACAATGGCAGATAACTCCAAATTTATGTGTAGAGTAATACAAATAGATTGATTTGAGCTTTAGCTAAATATTTTACCAGTTACCATGAAGCCTATTAACTGCCAACAGAAAGAGAGAGAGAGAGAGAGGGAGAGAGCTAGAGAGAGAGAGGGAGAGAGCTAGAGAGAGAGAGAGAAAGAGCTAGAGAGAGAGAGAGAGAGAGAGAGAGAGAGAGAGAGAGAGCTAGAGAGAGAGAGAGAGAGAGAGAGCTAGAGAGAGAGAGAGAGAGAGAGAGAGAGAGAGAGAGAGAGAGAGAGAGAGAGCATGGTGTTAACAAAATGATAGGCATAAAGAAGAAACCAAAATGGGGCACAGTGCAGGGTAACATTTCAATCCAATCAGTTCCCTCTAACAAGAATTGTTACATGGATACATTCAGAGTTGATGGAGAAGGTAGCAGTATTCATTTTGTTGTATTCATTACTAAAAATGTTTTCATTTTCATGTGAAGAACTCATATTTTGAACTTTCTAACAAAAAAGAATTGTAGCATTCCATTTTTGAGATATAATTTTATAGTCTATACATGCACTATATTTTACGATCATTTTAAAAAATTAATGAATCTCAACAAGTGGGGGTTCACACTCTGCCTCCCCACACATTAGAGTAATTTAATCCTTGTCTAAAGACACAATCCTATAAATTCTGAGATCCTTAGACTTCCCCCACCTCTATTTCTCTCAAAAGATTGTTTCAAGCCTATTTTTTTTTTCATATTACTGATCAAGAAGATATAAGACTTCCTTAGAAGGAAGATCAATCTACTAATCTTTACCCTTTCAGAGCTGCCCTTCCATAAACTTGTATATTATGAGAATCTTAGTCACAAATTCATGCGTATATCCGGGCAAGTCAATAATCATGTCCGGGCAAGTCAATTTTACTCCATGAAATGGCTATTATTATTTTCTATTAGAAAGGAAATTCTTCTGCTGTCCCTTTTTATAGACACCGCACACACACACACACACACACACACACACACACACACACACACACACACTTAAATTTCCAGACTAATAATGCAAATAAAAATATAACAAAAATGTGTCCAATTAAGTCAGTCTACTGATTCTAATGGGAGGGAGAAAGACATTAATTGAGATGTTCAGGTCTGTTTTTGTTTTGTTGGGAGAGTGAAGGTTATTAATCTTTATCTTACTATCATGAGAGAGAGAGAGAGAGAGAGAGAGAGAGAGAGAGAGAGAGAGAGAGAGAGAGCCAGAGAGAGAGAGAGAGAGAGAGAGAGAGAGAGAGAGAGAGAGAGAGAGAGAGAAAGAGAGAGAGAGAGAGAGACAGGCTGGCATTATGAATAAGACCCTTGGCCTCAGAATCAGCCAGCCATCTGCTGAAGTTTAAATTCAACCTTTGACATATACTGGCTGGTAAGTTATACAACCATTCCTGGTCTGTTTCGGCAGAAAGTTTCTTTTCTGAGGATTTCTTTATAGTAGTGGTGGCAAACTCAAATAGAAAGGGGGCCACTAATGGTACATAAGGAAGGATTCCTGTCAGCTCTGTAGTGCCAATTTTCAAATGTAGTATTATCTATGATTTATTATGTTTTACTTGACTTTGTTCAATATTTTCCAATTACACTTTAAATCAGGTTTGGGCTGAACTTAACTATATTGCAGGCCACATGCACCCTTGACAGAAAGTTTGACATTTCCATTTTACACAATGATCCAGCAGGTTCCAACCAAAAAAAATCCCATAGTACAAGAAGTCATTATCAGAATGAAATAAAGATAATACCATCTATCTCCCAGAATTGCCATGAGTATCCAGGGATATTAGTTATATAGAATAAGTAAGTGACCATGATTCTAATTATCATTAATCTATTTCCATTTAAGTTTTGGCCTTTTTCTTATAAACTTCTGGGGAGAAAGATAATCCACTTGAAACATTATTATTAACCAAGATATAATAGAGTAGACATATAATAAAGTAGATAAAACTGCTCCTAAAAGCCTGAGGATTTGAATTTTCTGCCTTGAAAGACCCAAAAGAAAAACCATAAATGTAAAAGGAAATATCAAAATGCATGATATTTTAAAAGACAATTAATTAAGCAAAAGAATGAGCAGATGATGTCACAGTTGGCTTATATCATATATCACGTTGATATATAATAACAAGAGAGTGAAGGCATGAAGATGAGAGAAACCGCTCGTGTCTATATGTGCATATACACTAAATGTCTGCATATTTCCATAGATTAGGAAGATAATAAAAATTGCTTATATTTGGCTCTCTGTGCTATCAACTGACAAAGCCCTCACATTATACTGACAAAGATAATATCAATGAAATGCTGCATTTGCAATCCCTTAGACAGAATATTTTTTAATGGGAACATAATGAGTCAGATTCACTCAGTTCATAACCTAAATGCTTTGGAAAATAACTTTGGGAGTAAAATTGCTCTCATTCCTTTGGAGTAAGCTCTTTCAGATCTTTGAGAGGAGAATTGCTACACATAAATTCATTTACTTGCCGGGAGACCCTAACACACTCTATAAGTGGGTCTCTACTGAACAAGAATTCAGCGCTCTCGACTTGCTTGCCCCCGAACTTCAAAATCCTTAAGTATTAGATCTCCGTTTCCTTTCTCAGTTTAAGATCTGCTGTGGTTGCATTTGCATTGTGCAGATGTCCAAGGAGACCGGTACTAGAAGAGCTGCACCCAAATGATGTCAGTTTGGTTTAGACAGAGAGCCCGTCAGTTATTCTAACTAAACTTTTATTTTTCCCACTTCAAAGTTTCTGAAACCAACTATGTTAAACACACAATTTGTATATTATGAAACAGGTATTATTTATTGCCATAAATCATGATTTCTGCTTCATTTAGAAACCCATGTGAGGCATTCTGTGGCCTTCTCCATTTCAGTGCCAATTTTGATTTATTGGGGCTTACATGTAAGAGAAAGAAAAATGAACATCTTGAATGGAAAGGATTTTTCCTATAAATTAGCTATCATGACATTTACCCGAAAAAATGCTAGTAATGTGGATTTGAACCACCACATATGTGTGTCAAATTATTTTTACTCCTGATTAAAATGACAAATGCTTTGATTCCAACTCCAATCAAAATATTTGACTGGGCCAATCAAACTTAAATATTCTCATTAATAACAAATTGTAGCTTTAGTCACTCCTGAATTTTTTTTAAGGCTAAATAAAAACATAAGTTTTCTTCATTTACAACTTGAAAAATATACTAAATGTTGAAATATGGCTTTATTCAAAGTATTTTTGTGAGTTTGGCTTAAACACACAAATGAAAATAAACCAATGTACTGTTCCCATCACTGTCTCGTACCCAGACATCTCTAAAAGCAACTGTCCTCTCAAAATAAACTGCACCTGTCATGCTAATATTTGGGCTTTGAATTTGCTTTCAGAAACTGAGTAATTCTCTGATTTGAATAATTTATTAAGAAACTGAAAAAGTCTAAATTAGATTTATTCATACATACATCTTGTGATTCTAACCTTTATTAATGTTCTCTTCCAACACTTACACAAAAAACTACTAAAAATAAATTCTCACTAAAAGACATCGCTGAAAATGACCTTTTCTGTCCAGTTATGTTCAGAAAATGTTGTTGCATAACTCTCAAGGAAGAAAAAAGCACGGAATAGATGCACATCAAACTTCTGAATGCTCTGACTATACTAAATACTTTAGAATGTTACTTTTCATTGATTTTGTACTTTTGGGGGACTTTTGGATAATTTCATCAAAGGCAATCATCATTGCCTAGTTTTCACAGATGCAAAACTGCCTTGCTTCTGAGATATATTACATTGTCTTTCCTATTACCCACTGTTGATTTCTTTTCATATTCCCTCTTTCCTTTTTGTCTGTTGATTATTTTTAACAAAGTTCATGGCCCCATCTTCATTGGGAAAGAAAAAAGACATTATACCACTTTCCTGGTATGACAAGGTCACTCAACATATGAAGGGAATTTTAACAGATTTCTTCTTCCCCCAAAGCCAGAGGACATTGAAGTCTAACAACTCTTCTGTCCTCTAATCCTTCCACAGAACACACATATACAAATTCTATAAGCCTACTTTGGATTCACCATAGATACTCAACTCGGTGGGAAATGATCATTCGGAAAATTTTCTACTAAATGAAATGAACTTCATGAAAGGATTCTAAAGTTTGGAATTCTTCTACATTGGTTTATTTCTCTACATGTACAAAAATGCAGATTCTAACTCTTTGTTTATTACATACCTCTATGAAGGTCACTACTAACCCCCCCCCCCCATCCCTAACCTTCTTCCATGCCTGTGAATATGTACAAAATGCTCTTCATTCTTGATCTCTCCTGAGGGGCACTATAAAACCACAAGGCCAGAAATCCCTCTTCTCCACTCACTGGTCCAAACAACAACAACCACCATTACTGAAAACAGTTCAGTATCACTACATGACCCGTTTATACACTTTATCTCATTTCATTCTCACAAAGACTCTGTGAGGACCAAAGGGCAGGTGGTGTTTCCCCAATTTTACAGATGAGAAAATTGATACAAAGAAGTAAAAATAACTTGTCCAAGGTTACAGACTAGTCTAAGGATAAGAATTGAGTTCTCTGGACTCTCTCCTTGCCCAGTGTGTTTTGTGCTATTCCACCTGGGGGTCTGTCCAACCTCCAAGGTGCATTTCTATAAATCAGCCTTCCATGGGACATCGGAGAAGCCCAAACTTTGAATTTACAATTGGGAGGAAGCTGATGGACTTCTCTACACTGAGGCAAGGGTAGGATGGGCAACAGGTAAAAAAGGATGTCTTGGGTATAAGATTGTGGATGCAGTTTGGTCTGTACAAGGGAAAGAACAGACTCAGGAGTTACAGGATCGTGGTTCAAAACCCCCCTCTTCCATTTACTACCTGGAAGACCTCTGGACAGCCTAAAATCTGAATTTCATCAGTAAAATGAAGAAATTGGATGAGATTGTTTGAGGTCCCTCTCAGCTTTACATCCATGATTCTAAAGCCTTCCTCTCCTCTCTCTGACTCTTCTAATCCCATCTCTTTTCAGGAGAGATCATAAACTTTTAGATGCCCTGCCCCACCCCCAAACTACTGAATAATCTCCTTTCTTCCACTCCAAAAAAGAAGTAGGTCAAAGCAGCTTCCTCATCCAATTCTACTTTTCAAAAGCTGGTCTTCTATTACATCAAATAACTGGTGGCATAGAATTCTTGATTCAAAAGTTCCTTAAAGGTCAACCTTTTCATTTTATGGGGAGAAAATTGAAGAAGAGAAGTGAAGAGATTTGCCCAAGCCACACAGTTAGTAAGGATGTGACTTGAACCCAGGTCTTCAAAGCTCCAAATCTCCAAATCTAAAGAGCTTGCTCTTAAACCAGGCTGACTCATCTCTTGATAGGGACAGGAGCCATTAGAAAAGCACAGGCCCAAGTAAGCTCAGGTTTACCTGCACCAAGGTCATCTGGGAGCCTAGGGCCAAGAGGATTTTCTCAGTCTTGGTGGGGTATGGGTTGTCCCGATGCTTGTAAAGCCACTGTTTGAGGGGCCGTGCCATGTCTTGTAGGGCCTGCCGCTTGTGCCTCACCTTCCCTCCATTCTGCCGAGCCCTGAGAAAACCAAAGAGGAGATGGTGCAAGGTTGATTGATGTATCACAACAAATAATTTGAAATCTGGTTAAGTTTCTTCCCCATCCAGGTAACTTGCCTCATCTTCCCAGAAAGGGCTGGAAAAGGAAGACACCATCCATCACCTGCTCCTCCCATCCCCTTTCAGTATATCTAATCCCAATGGCACTGAATCAGAGCCTGTCCATCCCAATGGTAGGTCTTTCCCTTTTATCCGGGATGCAGTCTCAGGGATTACAGGACATTAGCCTTGTGTAGAGATCAGCTGGCAACAGTAGCTTCAGCAGACAGAGATAGAAACTGGAAGAAAATGCTGGGGTAGCTCTAGAATCAGAAAATTCGGCTTTGGGCGCCTGGAACCCAATTGATAAATGAGGATGGCATTAGAGGGAAGGAGGGTAGTTCTTAGATGTTCCAGTGTGCTTGTATATTCAGGTCCTCAAATATGTCTGGCCTTAAAAGGGGAAGAAGAGCCGGGAAGCTGAGAAGCTGAGGGTGTGTGTGTGTGTGTGTGATTGGAGGGAGGGGAGGGATGCCTAGGGCCCTTTATTTGACTACCCAGCTGAAGCGTGGTCCTTCTCACCAACTATCATTTCCTAAGCAGTCCATCTGGGAAGTAAAGGGGACTAGGTACAGGACCGTCGGTGATTCCTTGGATTTTTCCTCCCAGAACTCAGTCTTCACTGTCCAGGGATTTCTTACATCTGCTTTTATTCCTTAAGGTTAAAGGAAAGAACAGTCCTCCTCCCAAGCTTAGGCAGCAGAAACACGATAGGCAGAAAATTGGAGAAAAGAAAAGCGCACTGTGGCTAGTACCCCGGGCTGGTTTGCGCTGGCTCCAGGATGGGGCTGTGAGCAAGCACTGGGCAGGCTAATAGCGAGGAGTTAAGCAGCCAACAGAAGCGGGAAGACTTTGCGGGAAGGAAAGCGGATGGTGGAGGAAAGGCAGCATTCAAAGAAACAGATCTGGGGGAACGGGATACCAGAAGAAGCAAAGGCGGCCCAGAAATGTTTCCAATAAAACGCCTGTTAAGGCTGGAAGCTGCCTGCGGAGCAGAAGCAAGGCAGCTGTGCTGCCCCGTGGCCCCGGGAGGTGTCGCCCGCGGGCCGCCCGGAGCCGTCCGCAGCCCTCTCGAGCTTGTCGCCTGTTTCGCTGCCCCTTTGGGCATCTGCCTTTCTAAAAGACTTCATTTGAAATCGAATTCCGTAGGAATCGGCGGGTAATAAATTTCTGATGAAACGTAACCTTGAGTCTCCTGAGCAGCACTGCCGAAGAGAGCAGGAGCTGATGCAATTGTGAAGGTGAGAGTTGAAGGAAAGCTCCCACGCGCTCCCGATTAACCCAGCTGGCCGCGCTAAACTCTATTAGGCTTCTGTGGGTGCCTCTGTTCCCTCTTCGGGATGTTTTATTAGCTCTAAACCCCTGGGAGCCTCCTCTCCGCCTCTGCCGACTCTCCGTTCTCCATAGCAGCCTATCACTTAGCTAGAGTGTGGTCACCCCGGGCACACGCTTCCTTCCATTCCAAGACTGCCCTTCCTTCTACCCTGCTAAGCTTGCCCACAGCTGGCCAGATGTTCTGCAGAGGCTTGCCCTTAAAAGTGATGCGCTCCAAAAGTCAGCCTTTGCAAAGTCCGTAGCTTACCAGGAGAAAGAAAGAAAGAAAGAAAGAAAGAAAGAAAGAAAGAAAGAAAGAAAGAAAGAAAGAAAGAAAGAAAGAAAGAAAGAAAGAAAGAAAGAAA
This sequence comes from Monodelphis domestica, assembly GCF_027887165.1. Lineage (NCBI taxonomy): Eukaryota > Metazoa > Chordata > Mammalia > Didelphimorphia > Didelphidae > Monodelphis > Monodelphis domestica. The sequence goes on along the minus strand of NC_077231.1, from coordinate 257,621,149 downwards.
GAAAGAAAGAAAGAAAGAAAGAAAGAAAGAAAGAAAGAAAGAAAGAAAGAAAGAAAGAAAGAAAGAAAAGAAGGAAAAGAAAGAAAAGAAAGAAAGAAAAGGCAGAGGGGGGAACGGAACTACCCCCCCCCCTTTTTTAAGTCTCTTCCTTAGAAAACAATCTTTTAGAAAGAGATTTCCCCCTGGTGTGGTCCAATCAAAGCCGAAAAAGAAAATATTCAGAGAAGCTGCAAAGCTTTCCTCAGGCTCGCCGCCCTGGCTTTGCTTTCGGAATGCAGTCTAGCCATTTCCAGGCTTTCTTCTAGGGTGCTCAGCCACAACTGAGCTGGAAAGGGAATGGGGGATTGAGGGGGAATGGGATCCCTAAAGTGGGCCTACTTAAGAGACTGCGTTGGAGCAGGGTAGGAAGCAAATCAGGCTAGAAGTTGATCGGGTCTTGAGAAGCAGATGCTGAAAATCCCAAATGTCAAGCACAGGACCCCAGGGATGAAAACTGTCTAGTTCAAATCAGTGAAGGACAGAAACGAGCTTCCCACATCTTTCACCAGACCCATCTCACGATTTCGCACCCACTGTATTTACTCTCCCGCTAAATGAGGATAGGGCTTAGTAGAAGGGGATAGGGGACATACCCTGTCCTCCTGTGTCTGAGGCTGAGGTTATCTTTGATTGATGGGCTGTCGGGAATGACCACCTCCGGGTGGTGGTGGTGGTGGGCCCCATCCAAGACCCCACTGTAAGGTCGACCGCCCCGCTCCCGTTCCTTGGCACCGCTGTCCTCGAAAAGCACTTGGCTACTGAGCTTGTTGAAGACGATGGTGTTCATGGTCCAAGCTGGGAGGCCGGCGCTTCGCGGCCGCAGCGACTAGGAGACGTGCAGTTTGGAAGTCCAGATGACTCGATTTCTGCAGAGAAGACGCATCGGGTTACTTGAGGAAACTGCTCACATCCCAGAGAGTCCCCAGGGCTGAGAGAGGGATTTCGAATCTAGCTAGTCCGGGAGATCTGGCTCTGGAGAGAGTCAGGGGCTGGGGTGGGAGGGGGGAGTAGGGGGCGGATGGAGATTAGAGAATGTTCTGAAGAGACAGCATCCCACCTGGGCTGGTGCTGGTGGAACCTTCCTTGTCAGGCCATCTCCTGAACATCATTCCCCTTTCTTTTGGCAAACTTTCCCTACAAGGCTACTGACTACGCCTACTCTGGTTTGTTCTTAAGATCGCCCAGCAATCCAACAGAACTGTTGCCCATAGACACCCCCCCACCCCCACCCCAGTTCTCCTCTAGGATTCGGTGTAAGTATTCAGGAATAATTTGGAATGCTCTCCCCCCCCCCAACCCCCCGCGCGCCCCCCGGGAAGGGGAGGGAATATTAGGAAAGAGCCATCTCTAGTGGTTTCATTCTGAGGAATGAAAGCACACTGCAGAAGGTCGGGGAAAATCGAAGGGAGGGATAGTCAAGGGTGGCTGCCTTAGTCTCCCTAATCTAGATTTCGTATCCCCGTGGTAGTTTAAGGCTGCACCTGGGAGGACTGGTACATGAGAATCAATAACCTAAGGATTCGGGCGGCCAACCAGGATTGGGTTTTTTTTTTTTTAATTGTGTCCTAAAGCCGGATGTTTAAGGCACCAACTGGACTCGATCCTGGACTAATTCAGGGCTGGGGACTGACGCTGAAGGATGAAGAGTGATTGACTCTAGACCTGGAAAGTAGAGTCAATCGGGGTTGGGTCCAAGTCCCCTCGGCATCTCTGCAGGCTCTGCAGTGCCCAGGAGATCCTTTTCCCCTTTGGACAGTGAATCCCCAGGGTTCTCCATACTATTTCAGCCTCCAGTTCTTCACCCTACCTCCCAACACTCTCTCTGCCTCTGTCTCTGTCTCCAGGACCAGCACCCCCGCTCCACTCCCCATCTAAGATCTTTGGGGGCAGCAGAGAAACATGGCCAGCTGCTTGCCTACCAGTAAGCTCCTTCGATGAAACTGGGTTCTTACTTCCTAGATCCCTTACTCCTGAGCACCCAGTTCGCATTTCAGAAGCTGCAGAGGTGATAAGTGGAGGAAGAAGTCCTGCGAGTCTGCTCCCGGGGTAGTCAGGGCCCCACCTTTGCTTTTTCCTTCTCTTTTTTCTCCCAAGCCTAGCTGACTCGAGCTGCAGCCTCCTCCCTGTTTCCCCCTCCCCCACCCCCCAAGCAGGCAGACCCGCTGTTTGTTGGCTCCGGCTGCAGCCTCGTGGAAACAGAAACAGCCCTCCACGCTCACCTCCGAGGGGCGTGATGTTTTGTCTGCAGCTAGCATGCATTTGACCGCCACCGGGAAACGTTAGGGAAAGTTTCTCATTGCCCAACCTTGAGCTGTATTATTGAACCTTGGCGTTCAGCTGGCCCCCTCCCCCCCCCCTTCCTCTCCAACCTTCCCCCCTTCCCCAGAGTCTCTGGGCATCTCTTGTTTCATAAGATCAGCCCCCACCCCCTTTCCTGTAGCGGCTGAAGCTGCCTTAGATGTCGCCTTGGCGCTAGTTGCCACCCCCCCACCCCCGCCCTAATACTCAAGTGCACGCACGCACACACATACACACACGCTCGCCCACCTTGTCTGGCCCATCACCCCCAGCCACAGCTGGAGCAGAGGCCCTTATACGGAATTTAGGGCACTGCACACAGAAATTAAAAGATGGCCTCTGTCAATATTTGTAAGGAGGCAATTCAGACGGTAAGCCTGGCTGCATGGTAAACTATAGCATGACTTGATGTCTGAGACTTCCAGGAGGAGACAGGTACATGACTGGGAGGAGGGGGGGGGGGAGGGGGAAAACGTCATTGGATATATGTTCGAGAGAAAATCACGTCTTCAGATTTTCTACGGCTTGGTGCTTCTTTCTCTCTCTCTTTCCACTCAGCGGCCTCTACCCTCACCCCACCACCCCAGGACAACAGGATAAGTGACGAAAAGCCGCAACTTTAAAAACACCTCACGTACCCCCATCTCGCCCCCCACTACTACCTGGCGGGTCCTGGGTGGACAGGTTGCTGGCATTTCGCTGATGGGTTTGTTTGTTCCCATTGCCTAAGGAGCGAGCCGGGAGGTGCAGGTGAGAATGGAGGTGGCGGCTGCAGAGATGGGGGCAGGGGGAGTGATTGAGAAAAAAGTGAAAGGCTGGAGGAAGGAGGAGAGGATAACTTGTGATTCTGAGAAAGGACGTAAGCTAACTGTCCCCCGGCCGCTGAGCGAACCAAAAGAGAGACCGCCAGCACCCAGTTTAAATGCCCAATCGGGGTCTCTCAGGAGTGAATGGCTGCACTCCACACCTCAACCCCCTGCCTGATTTCCAAGTAGTTTATTCTCAATCGCTCCTGGCACTCTTCCTCGTAGACTTTGACCCTAGATTTGGGTCCCAGAGCCCGAGGCTGTTTGGTCTCGTTAGTCACCCATTGAAGATGGAGCAGCTGTCAGATGGTAGCCTCGACTTCCCTGACCCGTGGATATCCCTCAACCTCTCCCCGACGCCTCCTCCTCTTTCCGCGCCTGGTCAGAGCTCGAACCAGAGCTTGGATGGCCCTCGTCAGGCGGGGCTACCTTGCCCCGCACAAGGGCCCGAGAGGGCAGCAGTGACGGCCCGTGGCTATCCTCGCGCTGGCCAGCCTTCTAGCTCGGTTGCCAGCGCGCATAGAACCTGGTCCTCTGCTTAAATACAGGGAAGGGACGAAGGCCGGGCTAGGGCGCGGGGTGCCCACCGCTCACCTTCTTAGCCTAGAGTCACGCACAGGCTGCTGCTTCCCCACCCAGGCTCCAGCCAAAGGCTTCCACAACAGCGGATCATGGTATTGGGGGGGGAGCTGGCACTCCCTCCACCTTCCCCCCAACCTCAGGAAAGTACCTGTTGCCGCGGGATCCAGTGGCTCTCTTCCGCGGGTAATAATCCAGTTTGGTTGCTATGCCTGTTCCCATCCCCACCACATGTTTTCTATGCATAGATCCCGGGCGCTAACCACAGGAACCGCGTCCGCCTCCGCGCTTTATTTACCAAGCGGACTGTGAGAGGCCCCGGAACATGGATAGAAAGACCTTCTCATGTTTCTCAGCTGTGGAGCTCAGCTCATGAACATCCTGCCATTGAGGAATCCACCTTCCCGGGCGGTGCCGAGGGGAGGACGCTCGGCCACACAGTGGAGGGGATTGTTAACTCCCTCGGATATTGTCTGCTGCCTGCGGGGCAGCACTCCCCCTGGTTAAGAGAGGAGAGCCCGGGTGGGCGTCCCCGGAGCCTCCATAGGACCTTAGCGCAGGCTCTTAAACCCAGAGGAAGAATCCCCACCCCTGTCCCAATCCCCAAATCAAGCGGAGTTGCTGCTCATCCTCTCTTGACTAATTCAAATCATTCTCAGGACCCTAGGCCTCTTAAAGAAATGGGGAGCTCACTACCATACGGAGCTGCCCCCAAAGACCCAACTTTGTCAGTGCCTCGACCTCCCGGATAAATTTTGGCTAAGGGCATCTAATAATGTTTCTTTTCAGGGATTTCCTTGGGTTGAGAGATGAAGGTTTTTTTTTTTTTTTTAATTTATTTTACAGTGCCCAATTCTGCAGTAGTGGACAGAAAGAAAAGGACAGTGAGGGAAAAATCACTGTGACCAGAGAATAGGTTCTCTGCAGTCGGCTGGGGGCATGGCCCGCATTTTAGTGGGCGTTTTGTCAGACCCTCCAGAGAGTGGGGATATGTATTTCCCTGGGGACGCTGGTTCTCTTTGGCAACAGTGATTACGCCGCTCTCATTAGGTATCCTGCAAGAGCAGCTCTTCCTCCCGCATCAAACCGGCAGTCAATGTCACTCCCAGGCTGCCTGCGCTAAAGGAGCTCCGAAAGCTGTTGTGTGCTAGCACTTGTATCTCAGTGAGCGAAGGACTGTCGGGAAGAGAGGGAAAGGTCTGTGGACGTGTGTCATTCGAGCGTCGGCCAGGACGGGGACACAGAGCAAGACTGGGGCCCAGTTCCTTCAAATGTTTATGCGTAGGGTTTCAGAGCCCATAAAGCGTGCCGCATAGAAAACGCTGCGGGCGCAGTGAGGCTAGTTTTACAGATGAAGACATCGAGGTAGCGTCAGAACTGTCTGACTCTAGGTCTTCCTCGCTGAGGTTCTGAAGCAAGACACCCTGCTGATGCTTCTCAAAGGGAACACTTACCGAGTACAAAATTAAGTCTCAGGAAACCAGGATTATGGGGGCAAGGTAGGGCGGGTTGAGACGGGGTTGGGAGGGGACAAGTTCGGTGAAGTAGGGGAAACTCTGGAGTTCCTGACAGCTCTCAAGCAGCCCAGATCAAAAATAGAGAAATAAACAAGAGACTCTTTGGGTAAAATTATCACGAAAAAAATTGTAGTCAACTCACCTAATTAACTAATTAGTTACTTAGAACCCACCCCAAACCCCAACTCCTGAGGTTTAAGTGGCTGAGCTGACCAATCAAGGCAGCTCAAAAGTTCCTTATCTGCTTCCAGCCTGGCTCAACCAGTCGCCTGTGTTTACTCTCTTGGCTTCCTCTGGCTGGGCAGCCAACTCCAAGGCAAAGACACCTTTTATTACTTCGTGAATAAAAATCCGAGTTTCCAGAAACCTGGCGGATTTTTAGTCGTTCTTCCCCTCCAAACCTGGGCAGCTCCAAGACAAGGCCGCCTAGGGATCTTAGATCTGTGTGGTCCCAAAGCTCATCTTTAAACATGGTATTTCTGAGGCTGTTAGTCTCCGAAGCCCCCTGGAATTTAAAAGACTTTCTTCCTACCCAATCTGGAACAGACTTAATCAGGGGGCCTTGAATGTAATCTAAGCAGAAAGGCAAAAATTAAAGACTTTCTCTCCAAATTAGAAAATCTGTAACTCCAGCCAAATGTTAACCATCATCCTGATCATATTCTCGATTTCCCCTTTTCCCCGTTGTATTCCTATCCCAGTTAGAGAAATCCCATGTGGAACCATTTACACACAAGCCCAAGCAGGTCCTCTGTGGCCTCTGGGTAGAACTCGCCTAAGAAGGATGGTTTACTAAGACCTGGAGGAAGAGGACCTCTGATTACAAGACCGACAAGCACTCACACCCCCTAAATTGTCCCGTTCCATACACCTTGCTGTCTGAGCCACTAACTTTCCCTGGACAGGTTTACCAGATGTTTCCACAAAAACAGACGACACATGTGGTAGTTGGAGAAACCTTACATTTCATAGTTTCTTTGAATAATTTCAGTCCTTGCTTTATAAGATGATTGAAAATGTTCACGGCTACATGTGATGAAAATAGACTAGCATGCTGATGGCATATTTTTAGTTGGTAAAAACATCAGTAATATTGTAGACAGATGTTTGGTGTGCAATTATTCTTGTCTTATTGACACATTCATTGTACTGTTAAATTGAGGGAAGCATATTTTGCCTTTTCACTAAAATAAGAACTAGAGTTAATGTGGTTATAGCATTGTCAGTGTATGTACAGAATTTACACATTAGGGAATCTTTTCATGTAAGATTTGTTTTTTCAAGTCCTGATGTAAGCTCTAGGGTTTACTTTTCCTTCAAAGCCTCCATCTGTTTTTAGTATAGGAATAGCTCATACCTTAGCAATTCTTAAGTTAACGGCACTGAAATGTTGATTTATGATTAGTCACCTGAAGAATGACTTGGTTAGGGGATAGAGTGCTGGCTTCTAAGTTTAAAACACGGGTTAGAATCCTACTTTAGACATTCAATAGCTGCATGACCCTGGGCATGTGGTTTAACTTCTCAGAACCTTAGTCTCCCCAGATGTAAAATGGAAGAAATAATAGTATCCCCTCACAGGGTTGTTGTAAGGTTCAGCTATATGTAAAATATACTATAAATATGAGCTTAATTTTCAATGGTACATTTTAAAATGAAAAACTCCTTAGAAAGGTCAGTGTCTGTAATAAAAATCAACTTGTGCTTCTTTTTTCTCTAGGCTAAAATGTTTTTCTCTTGCCATCTTCAGATGAGCAAATGCAATAAGTTTATTTTTATTTATTTTGTGATTTTTAATTTTTCCATGGTTACATGATTCTTCTTGTCTCTCTCCCTTCTTCCCTCCCCTCTCCCTGAGTTGAGAAGTACTTTCACTGGGTTATACATATATTATCACTCAAATCCTATTTCCATCTTATTCATTTAAATCCAATAAGTTTAAAATTTCTACTTCCTAACCTATAGCCTAACTTCTTGTATTAATTTCTGAATCATACTTTAAGTCACATGAAAGTAGATTCTATCTAGTTTCCTATATGACATCAGTCTTTGTGTTTAAAATGTATAGCATCTGAATTATCATTCTGTAATCAAGAATTTTGGATTTAAAGGGGAAACTTTAATAGATGTAGAAAATATGGAGAGTTTGGTGGGGGGAGTACCAGGAGTAATAGAATTCTGGTCCCTGCCCTCCTGTTGCCTGGGGATATGGCACTGGGCAAATAATTGAAATGCTCCAAGTTTTAGCTTTCTCATCTGTAAAATGAGGAGCAAATAATACCTGCATGCCAACCTCACAAGGCTTTTGGGAAGATCTGATGAGAACATGTCCTTGAAAACATGAGGTAGTGTTATTATTGTGATGGAATTTATTTTTTTAAAGGGCAGAGATACCAGATGAAGATAACTTTGTTTCTCATGCTCTACTTCACGGGGCTTAAGGCAGAGCTGTAAAACCCAAACACTTTTTACCTTCTGTTGGGGGAAGAGGAGAGGTTTTGTTTTAGAAATTTGACATTTAACTTGAGAATCTGGCTGTATGTGGTCACTGTTTCCACTCATGCTTTCCGAAAGCAATTTTTATCTTTTAGGCCACATCCCAGGCGTCAGCAAGTAATCCAAAAACAAGGATGACACATTCGAAAAAAGACTGATGTGACTGCTCTTCTCCCCGCAGACTCTCCTCCCCACGTGGGGTAAAAGAATGAATAGATGGATGGACAGATGGATAGACAGCAGGTTCCCATTCCAGCTGGCTAATCAGACCATTCGAAATCTGCATTTTGAAAGAAAGGCTGGGAAAATCACAGAAGGCTGAGGAGTGGAAAGACCAGCCAAACAGCATGAGTTAAGCTCTAGGAGCCACTGGCCGGGAAACATCTAACAAGCCTTCAAGAGCTGACTGTGTGTGAACTACCCACCAATCTCTTGTAAATTTCATCCTGACCCTTACTTTCCTTTTTCAACTCCTATTCCAACAACTTTCAATAAAAATGAAGGTTATTCTGTTACTATTTTCAGAGCACATTAAACCTCTAATTAGAAATGTGCATTGCCCGCTTGTGGCTTTAATTAAAACTATTGAACCAGTGCCCCTTTGCAGCACAAGTCACTGATTATCAGTTTAGAAGCAAGTGAAAGATCCCATTTGCCCTCCCTGCGTGGGTCTCTTCCTTTTACAGAGTTTGATAGCACCTGACAGCCACTGAAATTTTACTTCTCTGACAAAATTATGTGAGAGAGAACTGACAACCTTTTTTTTTTTGACCAGACCTGTAATTTCTCTTATCTAGGGAACTTCTAGTTCCTCTGTAACTTAGATCTTAGCTACCTAATTCACTAACAGATTAAGTGATTTGTTCAAGGTCACAGAGCAAGTATAGACCTGACTTCAGGTCTTATCATCTCTTAAACCAGCTCTATCCACTCTCATGCTACCACTTCCCAAGGTAATATGAGAAACAACTAAAATCAGAACAGAATATAATATAAGGGGGTACCTAGATGTTTCATCGGATAGAGTCTGTAGGTAGTTCTGAGTTCAAATCTGCCCTCAGACAAGTAATATATCTGTGACCCTGGGCAAGTCACTCAACCCTATTTGCTTTAATTCTTCAGCTGTAAAATGAGCTGGAGAAGGAAATGGCAATCCACCCTAGTATTTTTGGCAAGAAAACTCTAAATGGTGTCATGAAGAGTAGAAACTGAGCTGAAACATCCCAATAACAACCTCCACCTCCAAAACATGTGATTTAAAGAATGTTAGCATTGGAAGGAACTCTATAGTTTGGTCTAGTTCCTATATTTTACCAATCAGGAAACTAAGGTCTAATAGAGAGAATGATTACCTAAAAGCCACATAAGTGCTTAGAAGAAAAACCAGGAGTAGGGTTTCATTTGCATTATACCACACTATCTCTGTTGTTGGGTTTTACTCAATGCTGGAGTGAAATGACGAAAACTAAAAGAAATTTAAAGCTTAAATTGCATGTTAGAGTCCCAAAATAATTTTGAGCAGTGTAATTTGTTAAAAATTTAGCCCTTATAAAATCAAGCATTTTAATTTTGTCTTGGATTCAGAGAATAATTCTTGTTGTTGATCAGTCAGGTCTGACTCTTCATGATCCCTCCTAGGATTTTCTTGACAAAAATATTGGAATGGTTTGCCATTTACTTCTTCACAGCTCATTTTACAGATGAGGAAACTGAGGCAAAATGGTTAAATGAATTGCCCAGGGTTACAAGGCTAGTAAGGCTGGAGTTGAATTCAGGAAGATGAGTCTTCTTGTTTCCAACCCTGAGTGCTCTATCCATGGTGCCACCTAGCTGCCCCCAGAGGGTAATTAAGAACACCTCACTTTTGGAATCTGACTAACTCAAGGTACTTAATAGACTTATAAAAATAATCCTTGCAATATTTTTCTCCTCTAATTACAAAGGTGGCTTCTTGATTCATGGGCCCTAGAAAAATACTTGACTAATGAATGCAGGAATGATTGCTTGTGGGTAGAATCTCAAAGAAGGTGAGAAAAGAAAAGGGAAAGCTTCTCTCTTCTATGTTATGTTATGGTATATTTCAGGTACTTGCAGACTCAGGCTGATTTTTGGAGGAAAAAAACAAACAAACAAACCTTATTTATTTTCCCTAAAATGATATTTTATCTATGCCTACCTACCTATGTCAAGGGTATTTTGGGGGTATTGATAGAGTTTTTATGTATAGTATTGATTTTTAGGTATTGATGCTTGTATGTCTTGGAGTGGAATGTTATTCTCATTAGTGTTTTACTGTCAATGACAGTTTTTTCCTGATATAAAAATGCAACAGACCCAGACTCCTTTGTTAGGATGTTTCTTTATTCCGTGATATCCCATATTTATGCTCTTCTCATACAGCATCATCAATAAAGATTTTGGGGGTAATTTTGTGTGAGATGCTGGGACAGGAAGTGCACAAAATTTGATTTAAATGACTCAGACCTTATCTACTAGAAACTTATAAATCAGATACATGAGAATGTTATAGAGAATGATTAGGAAATAAAATCCAGAGAATTGCCTGAGGGACATACATTTCCCCCTAAAGATCCCTCCGTAAGTATCAGGGAGAAGAGAAGAACCCTGGGTACTCTTGCCTCCAAGTCCAGCACTATAGCTACTAAACATTATACCTTTACACACCACTGTGCAGAGAAGATCCAGGAAAAAAAAACAGATAAAACTTTCATCCATGAAAATGATATTGTTTCTGGTTTGATGATTACTTTTGGTATAGCATAGCTGTGACTCATCTGTACGGCTACATGAGGAAAACTGAAGAACACAGATAGGATGACTTTTTTATATACCAAAGGGTGATAAACTAATTATCACCTTTCTTCCAGACAGCATGTGAAAAGGAAACCTGGCTCCAAAAATTTGAGCCTGATTTAAAAACAGCATTTTTGCTTTTGACATCAGTGTTTTTCAAGTCACATCCCAAGGATCTTCTGGGTTTCAGAGTTCAGAAACCTCTCCTCCTTACCCTATGCATGAAGACACCAGCTCTGGGCATGAGTTTGTAGGGCACATGGTCATTTTTAGGGGTATAACCTATGGTGAGGAAATAGATGGAGGAGGAGCCCAGCAATAGTCATGACAGTTATGTATTCTACCATAGCACTCACTTGCTATTCTCAATCCCATCCCTATTTGAGCTAAAGGTCAGTAGATCAGAGATTTCTCTCTTTGTGGCTGCATATAATGTTCTCTAGGACTAGGAGGGAAACATGACTGACTCCCTTGGGAGATCCTGATTTTCCATGCTCAAAGAAAGTTTGCACATCTCAAATTCTAATGGGTAAGACCAAGCTGATTACATGCACACCTATTTTGTTTTCTTTGGACTCTAACTTCTAGGTTTCAAGCGTACATAGAATAAGAGGATCACCAATTTAGTGCTTAGAAAAGACCATGAAGCAGTCTAGTGCAACCCTCTCATTTAAAAATGAAGAAACTGAGGCTAAATATCTTGCCCCTGGTAACACAAGTAGTTCAGATTTGAGGTAGCAGGTAACGGTGGCATCTTCAATGTCTGATCATCAAAGACTGACATCCTGGGCAATTGCCAGTTGTCCTGCCTTTTGTCTTGCCACTGAACTTCAATGACTCTGGAAGAGATAGTGAGGCTAATGACTTTGTGCAACTCTGCCCTATTTAAACCTAATTTACACACATCAACATATCACCTAGAAATAATAACGGTCCTCTTGAAAAACAAAGGATGATGTAGATTGAAACATGCCATTCTTTACTTTCTTTGCTCCATTATTTTTTCTCTTGTGTAAACGATATGTGTCTTGTTTGACAACATGATGAATGTGGGAATATGTTTTGCATGGTAACACATGTACAACCTATAACAGAGTACCTGCCTTCTTGGGGAGCTTTTGGGAGGGAAAGAGAGAACATAGATTGCAAAATGTCAGGAAATAAATATTAAAAATTGTATTGGTATGTAATCTGTTAAAAAACTTTTAAGAAAAAAAAGAATACAAAGGACTAACTAAAAGCATCCAAGTCTTTGGATTGAAATGGGAGTGCTCCTTTCGCTGTAACATTCTGGGTGTCAAATAGCGTCCATCATTTCAAATAATAAGGGTACTACTGTTCTTACACAGCTGACACATGGGCCTGCAGCAATTGGGCAACCCCCAAATACCAAATCACCGATTTTAACTACTCTGTTGTTTATGAAAAAAGTGTCCATTTCTAAATTTCAAGAACAAATTCTAAAAATGAGATCATTAAGGAGTGAGAATCCTCTTCATTTCATATGATAAACTATGTCAGAAGGAGGCATCTGCAATCAATTGTATTATGCATGGTTTAGCTTGTCTCTTCTGTTCAATCCAACAAGCATTTTTTAAGCACTTGAGTCTACCTTAGGGAAGCCAGGAGGGCTGAAGGCACTCTGGATCAGGTACTGCACTAACTGCTAGACATGTCTAGACAAATAAAACAGTGTCATTTTTACCACGGATAGAAAGATGGATAGAGAGACATAGACATACAAACACTAATCAGCCAGAAGACCTAATTCCAAGTAAAGGGATTTAATGAAACCACAGAGAAAAACATCAGTGGAATGTTACTGCAAATACATATGACATCAATAGGAAGAGTGGACATATATAGGGATCACCCATGGGAGCACATGCATAAAGAACATATAAATATCAAAGGTGATACAAAATTTTAAATCAAAGGGGATAGACAGCCACTTTCTGACTCAATTGTAAGAAAAGTCTAACCGAGCAAATCCCATAGTGCTTGGACTTGGGAGATGACCTCTTAACTGGTCACGTCAGTTTGGCTAATGTTCAATATTCCAAGAATGAACCTACACACACAGGGAAATTATTATAGCATGTGAATCACATGTGTGTATAGCCATACAATGAAAGATACAAATACTGAATTCCATTCCCTGATGAGAGACTCTGCAGTTCAGGCAATCATTCACTAATGGTTATATTTGTGTTGCTTTCAGACTTTTGAGATGCAAGTTGATAGGTTGTCAAATCGGTAAATTGTTTTTTTTAAATAAAATTCCCAATAAATGAAGTCCAATAATAATACCAAGTAGATCCTAATAATCTCTGAATCTGTGGGTGTCCAAAGATCCTGTAATCCAGTTCTTTGCTTTCTTCTTCAGAACCAGAGATGGAGCTAAATACATTTCTGATGAGTCTCAGAGCTTAGAGAAGCCATTAAAGTGATATTAGTCTGCTTAAACAGCCTTTCAACTCAAAATGTTGTCTTTTTCTCCTGCTTTTTTCAGTTTTACAGATGGTCTTTGCTTTTATATCACCTTCCCTTTTGAAAATGCTCTTCCACTTCCAGAGAGTTTCCCTCATAACAAAGATTTCTTAAAAAATACAGCAAAATCAATCTATGCATTGCCAACAAATAACATTCCATAAACATAATCCCCATTCCCCCACTTCTCCAATAAAAGGAAAGTACATTTTTCCTCTCTTCTCTTAGTTAAGCTTAAGCAACATAAATGTACTACAGCCAGTTAATTATATTATCTTTTCTGTTTACATTGCTGTAGTTATTATGTATAACATTTTTCTGGTTCTGCTTACTTTGAATCAGTTTGCATGAGTCCTTCCATAATACTCTGAATAATTCATATTTATTTTTTAAACCCTTACCTTCTTAGAATTTTAGAATCAATATTATGTATTGGCTCTAAGGCAGAAGAGCAGTAAGGGCTAGCCAGTGGGGGTTAAGTGACTAGCCCAGCTAGGACTCACATATCTAGAAGGTGCCTGAGGCTAGATTTGAACCCAGGACTTCCCATCTTCAGCCCTCACTCTTTCTCCACTGAATCATCTAGTTGCCCCCATATTTGTTATTTTTTACAGCATGGTAACATTTCATTGAATTTATGTATCACAATCTGTTATACCATTTCCAATCACTTCCAATCAATGGGAATTTACTTTATCCCAGTCATCTTTTTCCTTGTCACCAGAAAAAGTTCTGCTAAGTTTAGTTTAGTGCATATGGGATCTTTCATGATGTCTCAGGGCATGGAAATTTTAATCATTTTTCCCCTCATAATTTCATTTCCCCCCAAAAATGATTAGAACAATTCATAGCTCTACTAACAGCATCCCCATCCTCTTGCATTCCCTCAAACATGACTATTTTCCTATTTTGTCGTTGTTGCCCATTTTCTGGATATAAGGCGAAACCTAGGAATTATTTTAATTTTTATCTTTCTTATTACTAATGACAGAATAATATTTTCATATGAGCACTAATAGCTTGAAATTATTCATTTGAGAACTGTTTATTCATTACTTTTAGCCATTTATTGGAAATCTTTTCCTATGATAACATTTTCAAAGTGGTCCTTCATGGAATCTGAGAGTTGGAAGAGACTATAGGAAGACATATCATCTGTCCTGAAACAATTGGTAGAGAAGTGGTTAGAGCCCTGGGCCTGGAGTTAGGAAGACCAGAATTCCAATCCAGCCTCAGACATTTACTAGCTATGTTTACTTGGTAAACTCATTAACCTCTGTTTGCTTCAGATTTCGCACCTCTAAAATGATTATTGTTGTTTATTCCTCATTGTCAAAGAGGACCAATGACATTACAGGGTGAAGTTTTGGCTTTGGTGAATTAGATTTAAGTGAGGCAGAGTTGCACAAAGTCATCAGTTTCACTCTAGAGTCACTGAAATCCAGTGGCATGACAAAAGTCAGAATGCATGGTGGTGGCCTGGGATGCAGGAGATGACTTTGACATCTTCAATGTCTGACCAAGCTCTACAAACTCCACAGTGCCCACTTCTGCCACCTACATGGCTAGTGAAACAAATGATTTTCATCTGCCTATTCTGCCAGGGTGGGGGAGTCTTCCCTTGCTCGGGGGAGACCTTCCCCTAAATCATTGATGGGTTTGAAGCCAGAGAGTGGCCGCTGCACATGCTACAGCTCCCTGGAGCCACAGGTGAGAACTGGGTGGCAGATAGACACTGAAGAAGGAAACTAGCCTTGAAAAAGGGCTTGGCCAGCCCTTGAACCAGAAAGGCTAGGGATGATAGTAATAATACCTTCCTGGCAGGATTGTTGGGAGGATCTTTGTAAAAAATACTTAGCAAAGTGCCTGGCACACAGTAGGGGATATAGAAATACCTATTCCTTCCCCCTTTCCCTTTCTCCAATTAAGACCATCACTCCATACTGGAAAGCCTCTATCCTATTTTTAAATATCTCCAAAGTGGAAGTTTTCACAATCCTCCTTATGTTTTTCTAAGTGTTTATGTCTAATCTTAGTGTCACACTTGAGGTTAAATTCATTTTGACAGGGAAATTGAGAAGAGAAAGCAAGCATCCTCTGTGTAAGAGCACTTCACAAAACTGAATACCAGTGCGAGCAAGGACATCAATGTCACTGAATAAAAGAATATAGGGGCAAGAGTGGTGGTGTAGTATAAGATGTAAGAAGACTAGAAAGGTTTGGGGGGAAGATGAGGCTAGGTTATCAAGGGCTTTCAATTTTATATTTTATTTTCTAAGAAATAGGAAGACACTGGAGTTTTTTTTTTTTAGTGGAGGGATGATGTGGTTGGACTTGCACTTTAGAGAAATTAAGTTGAAAGGTTATTACTACATAAAAGGAAGAATCAATATTCCTTTTTGCCTATGATATAAAATGTACAAAATAATATGATTAAGGATCACAGAATCCCAGAGTTGAAAAAGATCCCAAAGGTCTGTGTTCAACCCCTTCTTTGGAGCATGATTCCCCCAAATTATACAACAAGATGTAGTTTTACAATGTCTACCTTTGGACATCCATAGTTACTAGATATCCACTAGACATCTCTTTATAGTAAGGCCAAATCTACTTCCTCCTAGATTACATCTATCAGTCTCACTTAGATTCTATATGACAGTATTGGTGAAGTATTGGCACGTGTGCCTAGTCAGCACTCTGGGAACTTCTCTGTTCCCCCTCTTCCCAGTACCCAAGGACATTTTTTGCATGTCCCACCCCTCTGATCAGCCACTCAAAGCAAGCACTTCCTCCCTCTATTCTCTTGGGTAATGGGAGGCTGGTGCTCAGCAGGGTGGGGAGAGTTGAGGGGAAGGGGGTGGCTCACAGAGAGCTTAAATTTGTTCTCTGGGTACTCAAACTTGAAAACCTTCACCAGCCCTTCTGAATGACAACCCCTTAAATACTTCAAAGCAGAACTCTTACTCTCTCAAAAGCTTCTCTTCCTTAGAATAACTACCTTCAGCTCATTTGATGATCCTCAAATAGTAACATGAACTTTTGAGTATTGTCTACTCTTAAGAATATTAGTTAAAAACAATACCTAGCATTTATATAGCAATTTAAATTTGCACATGTTGTTTCATTTGATTCTTCCAACAATTCTATGGAGCAGGTACTATTACTGTTCCCATTTTATGGGGAATGGAACTGAGTTTGAGGGAGATTAAATGCCTTGCCCCACGTCACTCTGTAATAATTGTCTGAGGTGGGATTTGAAATCAGATTTTCCTGACTCGAGGTCCCATGATCTATATTCTGTACCATCATATGCACAGTTGGCCAAGGGCCAGTGGTACACATAAACTAATCTTCCTTTTGTATTTATATTTTTGCAACTTATTTTTTAGATTTTGTCAGCTTTCAAAGATGAAATCACAGAATGAAATTCAGTGGAATAAGAACAATATCCTCTATTTTATCCTTTTCAAAATGCCTTTGTATCTTCATCTGAAATTTATAGAAACTAGGGGTGGGGCTGGGGCGAATTTTATTTATTAGCCTATTTTGCAGAATGAAAAACAGAGATCACGAAGCAAGTTATAGACATAAATGGAATTATTTTGATATATGGAATTCAACTTTATAGGCGACTTCTCAGGAGAATTTCCATTCCATGGACTAGAATCAGTTTCAATATTCAACAAATTCTAAAGTATAATATCAAATATTGGCATAACAGATGAGACGACATACCTGAATATTCTCCATTGTTAAACTACTCTCATATTTCAAGATTTGTGTTTTATTTTAATCAGTCACAAAATCCATCATCAGCACAGAAAAGAAAGAGATGCATTTCAGGACTAAGAGCTAGACTTTTTAATCATGATGATAATTTTTCCTATGGAATGAAAATTGATTATTATAACAGATAAATTGTATACTAGGGGGACTAATATAGATCATAGGTATCCATATGTTAGTTATTTCTCATGCTGAAAGAAAACATTAGTTGAACATAACAACGACATACATATATAGGCAATACTTTGGAATAAGAATTTTCCAAATGATCAAATGGATTTTTTAAATTAGATGAAAACAAAAAAAAATTATTTTTAAATTGCCACAAAAGATGATTTATGCTTTAAGAAATCTAAGTGAAACTGAGGGGGATCCCTTATGAAAATATAATGAGATAAATTCTAAGCAATTACCCGGAGCTTTTACTGTTTTTTAAAGGGTGATTTCCACCTATCTCTGATTCTTGCAGCTCTTGAAGTAGGGTCAAAGAACTAATAGATGAAAGGTCCTGGCTTCAAATCTAGCCTCAGACTCATTCTAGCTGTGTGACTCTAGGCAAGTCATTTAACCCCCATTGCCTAGCCCTTACCACTCTCTTTGCTTTAGAATCAAGGCAGAGTATTGATTCTTAGACAAAAGGTAAAGTTAAAAAAAAAAACTAATAGGAAAATCCAGCTCTATCTCCCCACCAACACAGCCACCATTCTCATTCAGCCCCTTATCATAGCCCATCTAGGATAATGCAACAACAGCTTCCTAATTGGACTATGGGGTCGCAAGTCTCTGCTGATCTACTCTATTCTTCAAAATAATTTTCCTAAAGCAAAAGTCTGATTATGTCATGCTTCTGCTTAAGGACCTCCAGGGGATCCCCATTGCCTCTTAGATCAAATAAAAACTCGTCAGCTTGGCATATAAAGTATTTCTCATCTGGCTCCAGCCTAAACTTCTAGATTTATTACAGCTACTCTTCTTCATGAGTTCTTAGTTTTTTGTCCAAAGATTATTCATTTGGGACCCATGCACTTATTTTGAAAAATATTTTGGTAATTATATTTCAGTTCGAATTTTCCCTTGTAATGCTGTATATTTTATTTTATGCATTTTAAAGGTATTATTCTTAGAAAAGGTTCATATGTGCCAGTTGATGATACAGTGGATAGCCTGAGACTCTTGGAGTCAGGAAAAATCTGAATCAAATCTTGTCTAAGACAATTCCTGGCTGTGTGACCCTGTCCAAGTCACTTAATCTCTGTGTATTTCCTCAGCTATAAAAATGAGGATGTTGATAATAGCACCTACCACAGAGGGTTGCTGTAAGGATCAAATGTGATCATATATGTAAAAGGCCCTTCCCATGGGGCCTGGCACACAGAAGGGGCTATATAAATGTATGTTCTTGTTCTTTTTCCCTTCTCCACCAGACTGCCAAAAGGACTTAAAGCCTAAAAAAGGTTTAAAATGCAAGCTTTTTTTGGGGGGGGGGGCAGAGTCAAGATGGTGGAAAAGGCACACAGAATTATTCGAATTCTACCCAAATACCTGCCAGAAAGTGATGACATAATGCCCCAAAATGAATTCTGGAGCAGTATAACCCGCAAAAAGATAAGGGGAAGTCATTTTTCAGCACAAAACAAGGCCAGCACAAGGGATCTAGTGCAATGTGTAATCCTGGACAAGTCACATACCTCCCACTGCCTAGTCCTTGCTCTCCTGACTTGGAACTGATCCTTAGTATCAATGAGTAAGTATCCATTGTTAGTATTCTTAGTATCCATTCTTAGTATCCATTCTTAGTCCTGATTCTAAGACAATTTTCTTTTGTTGGGTTTTCTTTGACTTGTTTGTTGTCTCATGAGGGCAGAAAGGGGGAAAGGGAAGAAGGGAAAAATTTAGGAACTCAAAATTCTGAAAAATAAATGGTGAAGACTGATTTCACATGTAACTGAAAAAAATATTATTTCAAAAAAATATCTGTTCTAACCTAACTGAAGGCCTTGTTTTCCCAACTCAGCACTTGGGCATCTATCTCCATGTCTTTTCTCAGACTCTCCCCATTCCTAGCGTGCATTCTGTCTCCTCTTTGCCTCTTCTAAGCACGGCTCAGATCATAAGCAGTCCCCTGTGGGACATGTCCGCCGATCCCCTTATTTATTAGGGTTCTTGCCCCCCCAGATCATCTTGTGTCGACTCATCTGTGTACCTGTTGCCTTCTCCCAGCAGATGTAAGTCTTCTGAGGTCTGGGGGTGGTGGTGTCATTTTTGTCTTTCTATCCTGATAGCCTCTCATATAGTAAATGCTTTATAAATGTTTTCAGGAATCCTAGGTAATTTAAATGATTTGCTTTAAACAATTACATTTTAAAAATAAATGCTTGTTGGATCAGATAAGAAGAAAATAGAATTCAATGACAGATGTATAAAAATCCTTCTCAATTAGTAGAAAAATCCATAACATTTAATTTGTGGCTCTATTTTTATAGCTGAACACAAAATGCAGCCTAAAAAGTGAAAAGGACTTTATTACTCACAAAGCTCCTTAAATCAACTTTTCTTTTGCCTGGGAATTGAATTTATGGGACAAAGCATAGAGAGAGAATAGGACCATACATTTAGAGATGTCACGGGCGTAAGAGGCCAATTCCTCTCATTATTTCATTATAAAAAAGAAAGCAAAGCCCACAGGACTGAAGTGACTCCAGAGGAAAAGAAAAGTTTAAAAGATAAACCTAATAACTAAAGATGGTGAAGTCTGGTGAGGCTTAAGGCAAAGTGAAACTGTGGCCTTCCAAAGTCCCTGAATTAGATCATCTATATCAAAGCATTCATGTGCCATGGGGAAGTCATGTGCTCTGCAATCAGCTGATCAGAACTGCCCTCAGAATAATGCTTAAAAGGGCCATCATCCACCACAACCAGAATAAAAGAAGATAGTCCAAAGCTTGGAAATGGCCAACAATCTCCCGAGAGAACTGAATAAACTAAGACAAGGGAAGAAAAAACAACCCAACATTGCTTTGGCAAGAGTTGCAGATTATAACTCCAGCGGATTCCTTAAGTATGCAGGAGACCATTTTTCTGTTAAAATTTTCCTTGATTAGATGTATTTCTAGAAATTTCTAGAAATCCACAGTTTAAAAGGTAAGAGGAGAGACCACTAATCAAACTAGTATTTCCTAGTCAAGTATATAAGTAGTTTAAGATGTTAGGGCAGATAGGTGTTTCAGTGAATAGGTACCCAGGAAGACCTGGGTACAAATCTGGCCTCAGACACTTACTTGCCCTGTGACTTTGAATAAGTCACTTAATCTTGTTTTCCTCAGTTTCTTCATCTGTAAAATGAACTAAAGAAAGAAATGGCAAACCACTCCAGTATATCTGCCAAGAAAATCCCAGATCGGGTCATTAAAGAATCTGACATGATTGAAAAATGACTATACAACAACAAACCAAAAAGTTTCAGATGTTAATCATAGCACATACAGACACATAAAAATCCACCCTCTATTTTTAATGTGACTCAGGCCCTCTAAAACTTGGAAGAAACCTGTAAGTTCCTTGGGATAGCTTTCACAAACTGCCCATAACCTAAAACTCTCACACTCTATGGAGGATTGTTGTCAATTAGGAGAATGGGAAGACCATTGCATATTTTGGTCACCTCATTCATTGGTTGGGGATGTCCTATGAAACCTTAAATCATATACTAAAACCATCCAACCTTTATATGTCTATTTTTTTTTTAACTCTTACCTTCTGTCTTAGAATCAATACTGGGTGAGTAAGGGCTAGGCAATGGTGGTTAAGTGACTTCTCTAGGGTCACACAAGTAGGAATTATCTGATGTCAAATTTGAACCCAGGACCTCCCATCTCTTGGTCTGATTCTCAATCTACTAAGCCACCTAGCTCCCCCACTTTATATGTCTTTTAAATGGAACTAAGGGGAATTCTCCATGTCTCCATGTCTAGGTAGGCAGCTCCAGATAACCATGTATGATTTAAAATGAACCTCATACATCCTCACAATATATGTTAAGAGATAAGTGATAGAAGGAAGGAATGAAATGCTGATGAGAAACAAGGAATCCATAGTTCCTATTCTCTTCCCCCTCCTTCCCTCCTTTGTCTCTCTCCTTCTTTGTTTCCTTCTTTACTTCCTTTCCTCTCTACTTTTCTTCTCTTTTGAAAGCACTGGACTCTACTCTGATATTTAATGGCCACATGATCTTGGGCAAGTCACTTAACATTTTTCAAAATTATTTAGTTAATTTAGAACATTATTTCTTGGTTACAAGAATCACATTATTTCCCAACATACCCCCTCCCTACCCTCCCCGCAGCGGAATTTCATTGGGTATTACATGTGTCCTTGATCAGAACCTATTTCTATGTTGTTGGTGTTTGCATTAGGATGTTCATTTACAGTCTACATCCCCAGTCATATCCCCTCGACCCATATATTCAAGCAGTTGTTTTTCTGGTGAAGTGGGACCTTCCCTCAGGGGGAAACCTCTCCTGTGACAAGGTCAAAACCTGGGGTTTCTACTTTCCTACTAAATAAACTGGGAACTTCTGCATTTCCACGTTGACACTACTCCCATAGTTTTTCCTCTGAATGTGTTCTTTGTTTCCTTGTGTTCTTTCTCATAGATTTCTCCAAGTTGTTCAGAATCACTGCATTGCCACCACAGTGTTTCAGTCTCTGTGTATAATGTTCTCCTGGTTCTGCTCCTTTCGCTCTGCATCAATTCCTGGAGGTCATTCCAGTCTCCATGGAATTCCTCCACTTTATTATTTCTTTGAGCACAATAGTATTCCATCACCAACATATACCACAATTTGTTCAGCCATTCCCCAATTGAAGGGCATCCCCTCATTTTCCAATTTTTTTGCCACCACAAAAAATATGAATATTCTTGTACATGTATTTTTCCTTATTATTTCTTTGGGGTACAAACTCAACAGTGCTATGGCTGGGTCAAAAGGCAGACAGTCTTTTATCACCCTTTGGGCATAGTTCCAAATTGCCCTCCAGAATGGTTGGGTAATTTACAACTCCACCAGCAAAGCATTAATGTCCCAACTTTGCCACATCCCCTCCAGCATTCATTACTTTCCTTTGCTGTCATGTTAGCCAATCTGCTAGGTGTGAAGTGGTACCTCAGAGTTGTTTTGATGTGCATCTCTCTGATTATAAGAGATTTAGAACACTTTTTCATGTGTTTATTAATAGTTTTGATTTCTTTAACTGAAAATGACCTATTCATGTCCCTTGCCCATTTATCAATTGGAGAATGGCTTGATTTTTTGAAAAATTGGTTTAGCTCTTTACAAATTTGAGTAATTAGACCTTTGTCAGAGATTTTTGTTATGAATATTGTTTCCCAATTTGTTGCTTCACTTCTAATTTTGGTTGCATTGGTTTTGTTTGTACAAAAACTTTTTAATTTGTTGTAATCAAAATTATTGATTTTACATTTTGTGATTTTTTTCTAGGTCTTGCTTGGTTTTAAAATCTTTCCTTTCCCAAAGGTCTGACATGTATGCTATTCTGTGTTCACCTAATTTACTTATAGTTTCCTTCTTTATATTCAAGTCATTCACCCATTCTGAATTTATCTTGGTGTAGGGTGTGAGATGTTGATCCAAACCTAATTTCTCCCATACTGTCTTCAAATTTTCCCAGCAATTTTTATCAAATAGTGGATTTTGGTCCCAATAGCTGGGATCTTTGGGCTTATCACAGACTGTCTTGCTGAGGTCACTTACCCCAAGTCCATTCCACTAATCCTCCTTTCTGTCTCTTAGCCAGTACCAAATTGTTTTGATGACCACTGCTTCATGGTACAGTTTGAGTTCTGGGACTGCAAGGCCTCCTTCCTTCGCATTTTTTTTCATGATTTCCTTGGATATCCTTGATCTTTTATTCTTCCAAATGAACTTTGTTATGGTTTTTTTCTAATTCAGTAAAAATGTTTTTTGGTAGCTCGATGGCTATGGCACTAAATAATTAGATAAGTTTGGGTAGGATGGTCATTTTTATTATGTTAGCTCGTCCTACCCTTGAGCAATCAATGCTTTTCCAATTGTTTAGATCTAGTTTTAATTGTGTGGAGAGTGTTTTGTAGTTGTATTCATATAGTTCCTGTTTTTGTCTCAGCAGATAGATTCCTAAGTATTTTATGTTGTCTAGGGTGGTTTTAAATGGCATTTCTATTTCTAATTCTTGCTTCTGAGATGTGTTAGAGATATATAGAAATGCTGATGACTTATGTGGGTTTATTTTGTATCCTGCAACTTTGCTAAAGTTGTTGATTATTTCAATTAGCTTTTTGGTTGAATCTCTAGGATTCTTTAAGTAGACCATCATGTCATCCGCAGAGTGATAACTTGGTCTCCTCTTTGCCTATTTTGATGCCTTCAATTCCTTTATCTTCTCTAATTGCTACTGCTAGTGTTTCCAGTAAAATGTTAAATAATAGAGGTGATAATAGGCATTCTTGTTTCACTCATAATCTTATTGGGAAGGCTTCTAGTTTATCCCCATTGCAGATGATGTTTGCTGATGGTTGTAGATATATACTGTTTTTTATTTTTAGGAAAGGCCCTTTTATTCCTATTCTTTCTAGTGTTTTCAATAGGAATGGGTGTTGTATTTTGTCAAAAGCTTTTTCTGCATCTATTGAGATAATCACTTAAATCGTTTTGACTGAGATCTCAGCTAACTTTTCTGTGAAAAATGGATAACAGTAATATCTTCAATACCTATCACAGAGTCTCTGTAAGTATCACATTAGAATAAAGCACTTTGTAAACCTTAAACCTTGTTGGAAGCGGAGTCTGTAATAAGTAGCCAATCCTTTTTGGTTATGTAACCCCTGCCTGTTCAAAAGCTTCTCCCACAGAGGCTATAAAAGCTGTTAGTATCTCTTTAGCAGAGAATCTAGGAGTTTTAGCTATAAATGTCAGTCTATGTGGTGTTTCTCCCTATGGAGTTAGAGAGAGGGAGTTTAACTTTCATCTATGATATAAAACCATGTAGAAAACGGAGAAGGATGAAGAGAAATTTCTTTCTTGATGGAAATGTCGACTCTTATTTGTATGAAGAAACATTATTTTAGGAGTGAATGTAGAAAGACCCTTTTTCAGAGTGAACATTTTTTTAAACCCTTACTTTCCATCTTAGAATCAATAGTTAGTATTGGTTCCAAGGCAGAAAAGCAGAAGAGTGGTAAGGGCTCAGCAAGGGAGTTAAGTGACTTGCCCAGGGTCACACAGCTAGTAAATATCCAAGGTCAAATTGAATCCAGGATCTCCTGTCTCTAGGCCTGGCTCTCTATCCACTAAGCCATCTAGCTGCTCCAAGAGTGAGAGTTTGAGAAAATCTGAAAATAACATTTTCCTATAAGGATTAGAGATAGAGAGAAGAGAGACAAAGAATATAGTAAAAAAAAAAACCTTTCTATGTGGAACAATTGGAAGGCTTAGCTTACAAAGAAGATAAAGATGATCCTTGTGAAGAGATCATATTTGTTTTCTTGAGTGTATAGTCATAAAATTTGAGGAGTCTGTGTTCTTTCTCACAGCTAAAATATATGTTAACATATATATATATAATGTAAGTAAATACCAAAGTTGTTGAATATATAATTTATTATCATTCAACAACTTTGGTATTTACTTAATCTTAGGAGATTAAGGGATTTCATGTATAAAGATAAGTGAGGACTAATGTTGGGAAAAGGGATTTCTAGTTTACTAAATAAATAATAGTTGATATACTGGGATGGGGGTTCTGAGCTTAGTTGATTAATTTAGAGGTAGGTTGAAATTTTAGTAATTAGGAAATATTCAAACCTACTCTTAGATTATCCTAGAGTTTAGGATAGTTTTTGACCAACCAACAAGGTTAGTTCACCCTTTGTAACCCTGCTACACATGCTCTCCAAACATTTTTATACACAGTGATGGGGTTGAGGGAAAGGGAAGGTGTTCTTTTAATGTGCTATAATTGTAAAAACCAGGTGTTACATGCTCTCTCCAGAAATCACTCAGCCCTTTGTGGCTCTTGCACTCTCTTGCTTTCAAGGAGTTGCTATTGTACATGGATTATTCAATCAGATCATGAATCACTGCCTCCATTTTACCCTTTCCCCTTCTATGTTTCTGTTAAGTCATTTACAAAATATATTGTTTAAAATTTTAATGAGAGAATTAGATCCAGGTAAGTAAATATTTATATATCTACCAACCAATGCTCCCTAGACCAAGCTACTTCAGTTGCCTGAGTAGCTCCCAGTAAGGAGCTGGCAAGAACCACTACCCAAGTTTTTCCACCCAACACAAAACTTCTGCAACAGGTAATTGTTTAGTCTTTTGTGACTTAGAAATCTGAAAGAGCCTTTCGATATGTACTTGAAAATGATACATTTTTGGAGACAGGTTGCTCTGGGTCCTGATTTTTCATAGAGATAACTTCTGCACTTGGAAACCCCAGTGTTTTTCAGGTGACTCATTCAATTTATATCTCTTCCCCAGCAATAATGGCTCACATGGCTAGGCTATCACAAACCAGGCCAGGCAGAAGGAAAATAAAGGAAGGGAAGGGAAAGGAGGAGAAGGGAAGGGAAGGGAGTGGAAGGGAAAGGAAGGGAAATGGGAAAGTATCTAGATTATATATGCTATGTGTTAGGTAGTAGTTGTTGAGTCATTTTAGTTGAATTTATCACCCCATTTAGGGTTTTATTGGCAAAGATACTGGAGTTGCTTGCCATTTTTTTCTCCAGCTCATTTTATAGCTGAGGAAACTGAGGCAAATGGGGTTAAATGACTTGACTATGGTCACATGGCTAGCAAGTGTCTAAGACTGGCTTTGAACTCAGGTTTTCCTGGCTCTAGGACAAGTGCTCTTATCCATTGTGCCTCTTAGCTATCTGCACCATATGCTAAATGATTTTTTTTGCAAATATTGTCTCATTTCATCATTACAACAACCCTGAGATAGATGCTATTATTATCCCCATTTTACATTTGAGGAAAGTGAGGCAACCAGAAGGTACATGACTTATCCAGAGTCATAGTAAGCATTTGAGTTGTGTTAAAACTTTCTAAAAAATATTAAGTATTGGTTCCAAGGCAGAAGAGTGGTAAGAGGTAGGCAATTGGGGTTGAGTGACTTACCCAGGGTCATACAATGAGGAGCTGTCTGAGGCTATATTTGAACTCAGGACCTACTATCTCTATGCTGGACTCTCTATCCACTGAATCACCTAGCTGACCCCTGAATTGGGTTTTAAACTCAAGTCTTCCTGACTCCAGACCCACTCTACTATCCACTATAGCACTTAGTTCCTGAGTAAGAATGTTCAGAATCCCCTAGCTCAGCTTCATTGTCTCCAAACCCTTCTCCACCATTTAGTTCAGCCCCACTTTTAAACCAGTTTGCCTTAACATCTGATGTCACTATATAGCAAGGGTTCTTCAGGCATACTTAATATCCCAAGGTTTTGGAGCAAAGAGAAGCATTGTACCTATATAAATGTGATCATTCCTTTCTGTATTTCCTTTTCTTCCCTTTGCTTCTTCTCTTTCCTATGCTTTTTCTCTAATAGGCTTCATATCAGAAATATCTTTGAATGTGATGCCATCATGTCCTCTTTACTGCCCTTTGAGTTTGAACCTTTTCTTGCTGCTCCTTAATTTATCTTTCAATACTTTTATGGGGCTACAATCACTCCTTGTGCAAGGAGGAAAGAAGAATAGCATAGTGTAATGCATTATAGCAGGTGGTTGTTGTGCTGAGCCGGTGAACAGGCAGTTAGAGGCCCCAATCACTTTTACTTGCCCCTACATTTTTGTGGACTGAGTGACTCCACATTTTATCTTTTTATCTATTCCCTCCCTTACCCTTTGGAGAAGTGGCTTTCCATTCAAACCATCACTGGAAAAAATAGTGAATGTCCACCTCAATGCCAAGCTAGTTAAGATACTTACCTATAATTGTTGGTACAATTCACCTAGGTAAATTCTGATAAAAAAAGTATTCTCTCTGCCTTTATTTAATGCTTGTTGATTGTTGTAAAAAATAAATCAACTCCATTTCTTAGCTCTGAGCCCCCAGCCAGTGATCATGCTTCAACAAAATATAGCAGTTTTAAATTTCTTTATATTGTCCCAAGAATTCCCAGACACCTCTCTTTTGTATTTGAACAATGTTAATTTGTATGGTTAACATTAAGACAAAGTAAGCACTTAAATATGGAAAGATAAAAAGTTTAAGAAACAAATATTAGCCTCCTTTTCTGCCTAATACTTCTCCCTGGAAATATTGGATTCATGGATTTTGTCTTGGCTTCTCCAGAAAGGAAGGGAAAAGGAAGAAGGAGTAGAAGCATATGATATCAAGGCTGCATCTCTGCAGATCAAACATTTCAGAAGTGAAAAATTCACGCTGATGTATCTCATGTATAATTTGCCTACACTGTTTCCATCCTGAATAATGGCACTGATGTTCCCAAGATAGCTGCCCTCCTCTATTGGGTCTGCCTCCTCTAGCCTAGTCTTCAACTTTTTTCTATAAATCTAAAAGGTCAAACAAGGAGATTCTGTTCATTAAAGGCAGGTCCTCCACCAGTCCCAAAGTCATTAAAAAGCTCTGGTGGGATAAAAATTTGAGTATTTGGGGGAGATTTCTACCTGAAACCATCACACATCATCTCTAGAATCCTGATCTTCTTAGAAAAGCCTGAAAGATGCATGACCAAAATATCAGTACATAAAAAAAAAAAAAACACCCTTCCCATTCTGGATTTCAAGATTTTATTTTTAAATTGAAAGATGATCCAAAGCATTTTTAAACTGGAAAGTATCCCACAAATCCATCAGTCTGAGACCTTGACATTTCAAAATCAGGGAGCTTGCTATTTACTAGCAAGTTTGGAAAATTTTCAGAGAATTCCTGTGAGGGGGCACAACCCTCACTGATGACCTTGCAGGTGTAGATAGTGATTGCTTTAACCAGAGCAAGAGAGATTGTTGTGTAACAAAGGGTGTGAGAAGGTGGGGGAGGGGGGGAAGAGAGAAAATACAATTTATTTGAGCCATGGCAGCCTTGATATAATCATGGGCTTTTTGTCCAAATTTGAGACACGATCATGGTATTTTTGAATTTTCATCTCTTCAAGGTGAGTGGGTCTTCCTCTTTTTCTTTTATATGATGTTCCCAGGAGTGGGTAGAGGGATCTTTAAGTTAATTCTTAGTATAAACCAACAAAGATTTGTAAGGGAGAAGGGAATCAAAACCAGGGACTGCTGTATTTTACATATGTAGGTCAAATAAATCCATGTCTGAAACATTTTGAGCCCAACGATATCATCTTACTTTCTGAGTTTTTTTAAGTGACCTAGTTTCTTTAAAATCAATTCAAGTATTCAAGATGTTTATAGTAACCTGGTGTGAAGACAGTGGCTGAGATAAATACTGGCCTTGCTACTTCTGTGAAATGCTTTAATTTGTTATACAACATTAAAATGCAACATCACAAAAAGCTCTCCCATGAATTAAGGGATTTGGTTAATGTGCTTCCAAAATTAGATTTGGTTGGACATTCTGCAATCATTTGAAAACAATTAGAGGGCCAAGATTATTTTTTTAAAGATACAAACATTACAAAATGGGATGGGTTAGTTAATGTAATCTTAAAATAGGGATATGAACAAAACTTTTCATTTCATGTGTACAGGGAACACCCAAAGGGGGAAATTCTCTCAACCAATGCATGCTCACACCATCAATAACTTTTCATCTTAGAGAATTGCCTATAGCCCTTGGAGGCTAAAGTGATTTGCTGGGTCACACCAGCACTGCTTGTTTTTTCAACCCTTGCCTTCCATCTTAGTATGAATTTTAAGATAGAAGAGTAGTGAGGGCTAGGCAATTGGGGTTAAATGACTTGCCCAGAGTCACACAACTAGAAGGTGTCTGGGGCTAGATTTGAACAGAGGTCCTCCCAATTCCAAGCCTGGAATTCTATCTACTATGATACCTAGCTGCCCTCAAAGGCAGTTCTTGAACCCAAATCTTCTCCTGTCTTAGAAAAATTATTAATGCCATTCGTGCCTTTGATGTCACTGATAACAGTACCATAACTATCCTCACAATACAGATCAGAATGACAATGTGCTATTGTTGGTAGAAAGTTTATGTAGTTCCAAAATTTTTATCTCTCTGTTGATATTCTATAGGGGATAGATGCTGGACTTAGAATTTTGCTAGTATAACAGGAAACTCTTAATATGGTGAGAAAATTCTCTGAACCATTTCAGGTCAAGACCTCTACAACTTAGCCAGAGCTATCTAGAGACCTGAGTGGCCAAGTGGCTTGTTTAAAGTCCCCTACAATATGGCAGAGGCAGAACACGAACCTAGGTCCTCATAGATATTTAATATGCTCTGGAAAGTGGCAAGACATGATCTGGATCTCTTTAAGTGACTAAACAATGGGATGACTAGGTAGTCTGCTAAAGTACCTTCTATGTGCCAGGCTCTGTGCTAACTGCTGGGGATATAAAGAAAAGTTTAAGGCAGTTCTTGACCTCTAGGCGGGGCAAATAGCACATTAAAAGATGTTGAAAAGCAGAGGATGAGGATGGGAGTGGGGAGAGTTTATCCCACTGGGATCAAGATTAAGATTTAGAGCCAGGGCAGAGATGAGAGTTTGAGTTAATTTCATCTTCCAGAATGAGTTTCAAGAAATCACGAAGTCAGGGAGAGTAGTCGTAAAATGATGAGATGAATACTCTAGTTGCCCTCCCTAAATGGTAGAGGATCTGGGAGTTCTCCAATGCTCATCCCTTCCACTCTCTCCAATCCAGAGAGAAGGAGGTGCCACCAGGGCACTAAGATTTGAGGAGGCTCTGCATCAAGGGACTCATGGAAGATGATATTTAAGGCTACCCATTCCATTTTGGGATAGTTCTAATTATTAGAAAGTGTTTCTTGTCACTGAAATGAAATTACTTTATTTATAACCTTTATCCATCACTCCTAGTTTTATCTTCTGAGGTCATACAAAATAAGTCTATGGTGTAGTGGAGAGAATGCGAGAATTGAAGTCATGAAGACGTGTTCAAATTCTGCCTCATATTCTTGTTAGCTGTGTGACTCTGGACAAATTGTTAAACCTCTTTCTCATTTTACTCATTTGTAAAATGGTGAAAATAGCCCATACTTCCTAGGGTTGTTGTGAGGGTTGAATTAAATAAAGTTTGTGAACCTTATACTATATAAATGCTAGGTATCATTATTATTGTTATTCCACCTGACAGCCATTCAAAATAAATGACGACAGAAATAATGTCCGTTCTATGACTTCTCTAGACTAAACCTCTCTTCAACTAAGCCTTTTCTACTATGGTTTTCTTCCTTCCTTCCTTCACTTTTTAGTGCCTCCATAGGAGGCACTTCATCTTCTGAAATCACATAAAATGTTAGGCTCAGAACTAATCCCAATACTCTACAAGGGCAGAGTATAGAAAGAATATTGATGCATCTGAAGATGTTGTTATTTTATATTTTCTCAAATGCTAAGCCTAAAATATTCACAATTACCCAAATATTCTTATGGCATTGATTTTTTGAAACCCAAATGTAGGACTTTACATTTACCAATTTCATCTTATGCAATTCACTGCATTCTGTTGTAATTTCTTGTCATATTGATTCTGTTAACCAAAGCATTAGCTAGTCCTCAGAAATTTATCATCCATAAATTTGATGGGTATAAATTAATGCTTTTATCCAAGTTATTGATAATGTGGAACAAAACAGAGCCAAGGACAGAACCATGTAGCACATGAAGTCTTTGTTAGAGATAACTCCGATTGATGTTGATACATTAATCAATTATTCATTCAGTCATCTCTGAATCTCTCTAATCATACAATCTACTTGCTATAGTTTAGTGGTGTATATTTGTCCCCCTGCCTCCCTGTTCTCTACCTCCCATGGTAATAGTGGTGCCAGTAGGGAGCTGTCCAGCACTGAAACTCATTTAGGAAATACGGTAACTCAGAAGCCAACTTTACATGCCTGGATATGCAGACGACAACAACAAAAATGATAAAAAGAAAAAAAAAACTTCTCCCCACAGATGATGAGTATGGCAAATTATCCGGAACTCTGTCAGATTCTCCTAGTAACTGAAAATTCTGTTTCAAGTTCCACCACATCTCTTCACTTGTTCCTTGAGACTCATTGGTATCTATGTACTCTTTCTTGTTAGATTCTGTTTCTTGTCTTTAGTTCTGTGATTGTTCTCTTTTTCTGGCAACCAACCCATAGCTCTGTGAAAATAACCTGAAACTTCTGAGCCCCAAATCAAGAAGCTTCAGTCTGCATCAGTTCTCAGTCTGATCATGTAGCCTGTGGTAGAACCCATTGATAGCTTTGCCATTGGACAAGAGTGGGAGGAATGTAATATCATTCAGTTCACATCTCCTTCTTTTATCTGCAAGTACTTTATTAGAATCTTTGCCCAGTGAAAATAAAAAATTTCCAAATATATGTCCATAGCATTTCCCTGATTTGCCAATCTCATAATCTATCAAAAAAGAAAAAGCATATTAGTCCAACATGATTTATTGTAATTTTTTGGCTCATGGTAATCAGTTTCTTTTTCTTTTTCTAAATTTAATTTTATTGATTAAGAACATTGGCTCATAGTAATCAGTTTCTTTTTCTTCTTCTAAGTTTAATTGTATTGATTAAGAACATTAAGAATTTTCCCATGGTTACATGATTCATGTTCTTCCCCCCACCCCCACCCCCAAGCCAACACACAATTCCACTGGGATTTACTTGTGACATTGATTGAGACCCATTTCCATATTATTGATATTTGCACTAGGGTGATTGTTTAGAGTCTACATCCCCAGTAATATCCCCATCGACCCATGTGATCAAGAAGTTGTTTTTCTTCTGTGTTTCTACTCCCACAGTTCTTCCTCTGGTTGTGTATAGCATTCTTTCTCATAAGTCCCTCAGAAATGTTTTGGATCATTGCACCACTGCTAGTAGAGAAGTCCATTATAATTGATTGTGCCACAGTGTATCTGTCTCTGTGCATAAGGTTCTCATGATTCTGCTCCTTAGTTTCTTTTTCTAAGTGCTCATAACTCATCCACTAATAATGCATTCTCGAATTTCACCGGGAATAGAAGTCAAGCTCAGCAGCATATAATTTGAAGATGCTTTCTATTCTCAAATCTTTCAAAATCATTGCGTATCTCTAAGTTTGCAGGACCCCTCACATGATTTTTCAGAGGTGGTTTTAGATGGCATTTTAACCATCCCATCCACAAATTTCTTTAATATCCTGTGATATAGTTAGTTCATCTGGGCCCAATATCTTAAATTCCTTGACAGCAGCTAGTTGTTCTCATTTATATTTTATTTCAAGTCCCTGCTAACCACTTTTGCTTTCTTTTTTCCAAAGAATATTCTCCTTGGTAGAGAAAACATCACATAACAGTTAAATAGTTCTGCCTTTTCTTCATTATCTATTATCCTTGTCATACCTTCCCAATACAGTGGTAGGATCCTTCCTTGGATCACATTTTTGCTCCCCAAATGGGTAAAATTCTTTTTTGGAGGAACACTGGGTTTGGAATCAGATAATCTCTGTCTGATACTAGCTTTATGATTATATTTATAGCATTTCATCTTGCTAAACTTGTTTCCTTCTCTATAAAAATTAGATATTCAAAGCACTGTGAAACCCATAAGGAATTATAATTATTCTTTTAATTCTTCTCCAACCTCAGTTTATTTTTACCTTGAGTCTTCTTGATATCATTCCTATGAGACCATGGCATTTTTAAAATTTGAAACAAAATCAATTGCTTTTGTTTCCATCTTATGTTCATGTTTTTTTTTTAATCTGAAGAATCGTGATGGTAAGAATCTCAATATCATAATTCTAGAAGCATGTTCTCAGTGAATATTTTTGTGCAAAAAGTGACAGCACGCAGAAAAAGGAATAGGTCATTAATGAAGTGAAAATGCAAGAACACATAAGGATATCTCAAGAGGGTATAGTATCACTCTCAAGAAATTAATATTGGGGGGGCAGCTGGGTGGCTCAGTGGATTGAGAGTCAGGCCTAGAGATGGGAGGTCCTAGGTTCAAATCTGGCCTCAGACACTTCCTAGCTGTGTGACCCTGGGCAAGTCACTTGACCCCCATTGCCTAGCCCTTACCACTCTTCTGCCTTGGAGCCAATACACAGTATTGGCTCCAAGACAGAAGGTAAGGGTTTATAAAAAAAAAAAAAAGAAATTAATATTGGGTAGATCTGCTACAAGAAACTGATGGAAAAAAAGATAATTGCCCAGGAAGAAAAGGGAAAAAGGAGTTATAATCTGCACTGGTGAAGGAAATGTTGACACCAAAGAAATTATGAATCTTTCCAAAAAAAATTCAAGTATTATTTTTATCATGTAAGCCAGTTTTGCAAATTCATACCTTCTGTGCTTCAGCTAAACTTCAGAAAAAGTGGCAATCAGTAGGAAAAGGAGGTTTTTTTGTTTTCTTTGTTTCAGTGAGTAAAGAGAGAAGAGTCTCAACATTCATATGGCAACAAGTCGGTAATGTTCCAAAATTCCAAAACAAAGTTGTGATTTCCCCAGGTACCCAGATCATATCAAAGCACCTTGTCAGTTCAGAACATTTTTTACAATGTAACAAAAATGTATCTGGTTACTCAGTTCAGGAGCCAGCACAAATTTGGGGGTGTTGAAGGAGAAAAGGCAAGTCTAAGAAGCCTTTTATTTTGGTTTCTAGGGAGATAACAGGGAGTAAAGTGAAAGCGGGGGAGGCTGGGAAGAAAACAGAAAAGATTGCTGAATAGGATTATGGGGCTTGTCAAGTTTCTGGATTTTCTAGTGGTAGCATAGTTTATGCTTTCATTTTTATTATTTGACATCATAGCATTTATAAACAATTACATGGTTCACCCTTTGGAGAGACCAACACATTGATGTTAATTGCTGAATGACAAATTCAGGAAAGTAAAACAGTAACTATCTAAACACAGTAGTCATTTGGCCACAATGAATATTCATTTATTCCCCCAAGGATCTCCAAACACTCCACTGATGGCAGATCTGGGTAACTTCATAGGTAACAGTTTCACTGTTTTATTACAAATTCAGATGAAAGGTTACCAGTGAATACACTTAGCCTCCTGTCCCCTTCAATGGCTTCGGCTTCCCCAAGCCCTTTAGACCTCATATCTTTATACTCTCTTCCTTTCCTGCAACTTTTACATTCAAAGCTTTTGGCTACTAGATTCTTCTCTTTCCCATCTAACTGCACATTTCCAATTATCTCCTCTGCACACATGCATCAAAATTAAATAACTTTGCTGGAAAAGCAGAAAAGAATATGGTTACCCATATGTTTCAGAAAGTTTCTTTTCCCCTTGGGCATTTGATTTTACTGATGCCTTCTTCAGAGCCAAGCTATTGACTAGAAATCAGATAGATACCAGGCTCAGACACTGATGTAGCTGGGCTCTCTCACAGCGTTAGAAGATAAAGGAAGGAGGTCAGAGAGATTCAGAAGTTTCATCTTATTGGAATGAACAAAGCAGAGCATCTATTGCAACATTCCACGGCTTCCAAAGTCTTGATATTTTTTCTTCCAGACAACAGAGCTGTGTTTGGCATGTGGATGTTAGAGCCGGAGACTCACGGAGGCTGCTTATTGGATCCTGTAGCCCATGGTTAGAAATAAGAGTTTAATGTTTACTGCATCAATTTCACAGCACAGCTGTGGGCATACTATAGGAGAAAGATGGAGCAACATGATCTTTTGAAGCTTGCAAAATGCTGATGCATAGCCAGATACTTAGAACTGTTTGCTTGTTCAAGAAGAAACCTATTTCAAGATTTAATTACCACAAAATCAGACAATGTTTTCATCACTAAATCCTTTCAATTCCACATCATGTGTTTTCAATTTCATCAGCATTTATAACTTATTTTTGTTAAACTTTGCTGTCAAAAACAATGTGGAAATCCCAGGTTATATAATGGGGGTCCTGGAGAGCCAACGTTGAATTAGCCAACCAAAATGAAATGACTATTGTGGAATGTGCTTTTGAAGAACTCATTCTTTCCCTCGGCTCACAGACCCAACATGTACATTTGTGAATCTTAGCTTAGCACTAAAAGAGGCCAAAATGGGCTTCATTTAATGTATCCTTAGAGTATATACTATAGACCACCTGGACAGAAAGATGGGACCAGGTGCAAAGTCAGCAAAGTCCTCTGGGACCATTTGTGAAACTTTTTGTGTCTTTTTAAAAGTTTCTACATTAAAAAGCTTATTGTAATAAAAATAACAATTTACGATTTTACAGGAGTTCAAATTGTTCTCTTTTCCTCCTAGCATAGGAAATGATCTTCATTCTTGTTTAATTGATAGGAAAATGTATACTCTCTCTGAAACACTTACAATTCAATCTAGAAATAGCCAAAAAAATTCACAATGCTTTCTCTTCTTCTGCTGAACTGTATATTATATATTTGCCTAAGTTGATTTACACAGAAAACAATTTACTTAATCTAATACAGTACTTCCATTCACTCTTTGTCATAGTGTTTTAAAATTCATAGTTGGTGAGATAGACACTTATGGAATCATGCTGGAATTAACTTCAAAGGTTATCTTATCAGAAGCTATTAGCCAGACAGAGAGTCCATGAAATTGATTTTAAAATATTTGGGGGGGCAGTTGAGTGGCTCAGTGGATTGAGAGCTAGGGTCCTGGGTTTGAATCTGGCCTCAGACACTTCTTAGCTGTGTGACTCTGGGCAAATCACTTGACCCCTCTCCCCCATTGCCTAGCCCCTATTGCTCTTCTGCTTTGGAACCAATATATAGCACTGATTCTAAGACAGAAGGTAAGGGTTTAAAATTAGATAGATAGATGGATAGATGGATAGATAGATAACTATATTTCAATATAATTGGTTTGCTTTATAATCCTACATAATCCTTCCATTTTATTTTATGCATTTAAAACCATTCTCCAGAGTGCCAAAGGGTTCGAGACACAAATAAGATTATTATTATATCCAATGCCTTCATTTTAAAAATGTGGGAACAAATTCAGAGAGATTAAGTAATTTGCCCTAAGTCACCCAGCTCCTATTGGCAATGTCAGACTAACTGTGGGCTTCTGACTAAAGCTGCGGTCCAAACTCTTTTATGCACATGATGATGCCTTGATGAGACTGCCAATGAACTGAGCTCTCCAGCTGGTGACATAGTTCATGATAGAAAATAATCCAATTTGCAATTGCTGGTAAAATTATAAATTTGCAGAAAAAAAATACAGGAAGAGAGGGCAGTGGGGAAACCTTTCCTCATGGTCACCTTGATAAGGGCAGAGAGACGACTTGTCTGAGGTATATGGAATAAATAGTGAAGTCTGATATGACTGGATTGGGAGTTTATGTAAAATTGTCACTTAAGATGCTAAAGGGAATATGAGTAGCAGAAAAAATCTGGAGGAGGTCTCATGAATTCATTAGGAAGCTAAAAACCCATGAGGAAAGCATAAAATAGAACAAAAAACTTCTCCCAACCGATGTTGAAGAAGTCGATTCCTTTGATGATGTGAAACGGCCCTGGTGTTCTTTTCCTACCAATGTCAATGTTATGACTGGGAAATGTGTATAAAGAGAGTGCCTGGCTCCAGGTTGAGAGGCCAACAAATAGCCCTGTGGGAGTTCTTCAGTAAGACTGAGGCTGATGATTTTTTAATCCTCCTAAGAAGATCTGCTCCAAGAATGAAGCGTCTGTGCTTAACCTGCCATCACTATTATGTAGATCTCTCAATTTCAACTGGTGTTTGGTAGGTTAGTCTAATAAATTAAAAAAATGTAGATCAGGCATATTTAATAGAGTCTTTGTAATACTGTATTAACTAATTAGTACATTAATTCAACAAATATTATTAAATGCCTACTATGAATAGCATATACTTGAATGGATCAACTTTAGGGCTATTGTTATTAAGGGAAGAAAGTAAGTCCAAAGATAGAGAAGAAAAGAGAGGTGGAAAGATAGGGGGTAATGATGAGAGTAGCATTTCAGAGTTCAACATGATGGAGGTAGAGAGTTATGGATGATGGTGAGATCAAATATGTGAACATCTCTGTGGGTGTCTGAAGTGGAGAGGAATCTAGTTATGGGAACTGAGGAAATCAATCAACTAAGAAGTTAAGAGTTTTCAAAGGAGCCTCACTGTGCATACCACAGTCCCCAAATTTAAAGGCAGAGATTAGAATAGAGAGGAAGGCTGTACAGCTAGGTGCCATGCTCCTTCAGAATAAAAAGAGAATGACCTAGAATGACATTACTTGAATTCCTGAAACAATAGGGCAAGGAATCTAGATCTGAAATTAGGAATAGAGATAGATCAATGATTCTTAAAGAAGGAAAAATTCCTGTGTTGTAGGTTGTGTAATAATCTAGAAGTAGTTGTGAAGATTGAAGAATATGTCTACATGTAGTGTAGAGACATACCCAGTGCATTGAAGCCACAAGAAAAGGAAAATAGCGTTGATTATGCAAACAGTACCTTCTGGATGAAAAGAAGAAATTTCAGATGAAGGAACGCAGAGGAGCATACAGAACGTGAGACTTAGAGCTGAGTGTAGAGAAGAGACCATAGGCAAGACATCGGGGGGAAGGATTTCTACTTCAGAAGATTCTGAGCTATCAAAATAAGGGAAACATTAAATAAGAACTTGTTTGATATTATTTGGGGGAAGGAGCAGTTGACCACATGCGCCAAAACCCTGAAGGTCTCGTGATGGTGAAGTAAGGTGTAAAGGCAGGTATGGTGGTATCAACTTATGTGACCTAGAACTCCATACCTCTAGTTTCATTCTAGATGACAGCTAGTGAGGTATACCTAGAAGAAAATACTGCAGGCAATTTTAAGAACTCTTACCTTAATTATTCAAATAAATGTTAATGCCAGACAATATTGGACAAACAAAAAGTATCACGTGGATTACTATAATGTTCACTTGAAAATGAATATATTATACTAGATCATCTCAAAGGTCTCTTGCAGAGCTATGATTCTATAGAATCAATGCTATAAAGCAATTGCCACAGCAAAGAGGCTAAACAAGCTCAGAAACTGTCCCAGTCATGAAATGTCTAATCTCCTTGCAAGTGGAGATTTATGAAGTCAAGGAAAACATCTGTTAAGGATAAAATCATTTACAAAACCTTAGGAAGAAGATTGGTAGGTTATGAGCTATATTGACTTATAAAATAGCAAGATGCAATGGAAAGAGAAACAAATTTGTATAAATATCCCCATGAAACCCAATTGAGCGAAATCACTTAGAATGTTTTAAAATAACAAACAGATGCAAAATGGACCAGATTTTTCAGTATTTTTTGAAACAAAATGTTTTCAAGAACAATGACAGTAGAACCACCACCTGCAATATGGTGATGGCAATAAAGAAAATGAAGACAGGAAGAGCAGCTGTCTACTGAGTACACACATAAGAAATCTATTCTTCAGGTCATATAATTTTAAAAACTCTGGAGGACTGATTTTTTTTAAATTTTATGAATCTTCTTAGTTTTTATACCACCTACATCCCCCCTCCTATTTATCCATAAGAGCCCTCTCTTCTAACAAAGAAAACAATTATGCGAAAGCAGCCCAGTAAAACCAGATGACACATCAACCAAGTTCTTATGTGTGTTCCACACCCAGAGTCTCTCATTTCTGCAAAGAAGGAAGGGATACACCTTGTCATATATCTTCTTTAGGACCAACCTTGGTCATTACAATTGCATAGAATTTAATTTGCATTGTTTTGTTGTTGCCATTCTTTCATTGGCATTATTGCAAAGAAAAGGCATAATAGTTATTACCTTCTCATATTTGAAAGGCTATCATGCAGAAGAGGGATTATACTGTATATTCCTTCCTTGCCCATGTTCACTCAGTTGTCTTCTTGTTTCTACTTTGTAACATCTCTCATACATCTCCCTTTTCTCCCTTGACCCTCATACCACCCTGATGCAGGCAATTATCAACTTGCTCCTGAACTATCACAGGTCTCCCTTCTTCAAGTTTCACCCCACTCCAATTGATCCATCACTGATCTCCTTAAAGCACCGATCTGGCCTCACTCCAGCCAGGCCCATTTGACAAACTCCCAGGAGTTCCCTATCACTTCCACTAAATATAAAATCCTCTATTTGGGTTTTTTTTAACCCTTACTTCCTGTCTTAGTAGCAACTCCAAGACAGAAGGGCAAGAGCTAGGAAAATGGGGTTGTGACTTTCCCAGAGTCACAAAGTTAGGAAGTATCTGAGGCCAAATTTGAACCCAGATCCTCCTGCCTCCAAATCTGGTTCTCTAGCCACTCTGCCACCTAGCTGGCCCCCTCTATTTGGTTTTTGAAGCCCTTCATAACCTTACCCTTCTCTACTTTTACAGCTTATTTTCTTTCATATGCTATTTCCTTGCTATTTCTCAAAAATGATACTATTTCCCGACTCCAAGGATTTTCACTGGCTGTCTTTCATGACTAGAATTGCCTCCTCATCTCTGCCTCCAAGCTTCTTTGGATCCTTTAAATCTCAGCAAAAGCCCATCTTCTTTAAGAAGCCTTTCCCATTCCCCTTAATACTGGTGCCCTCCTTTTGAGACTACCTCCAATTTATTCTGTATACAGTTTATTTGTACACAGTAGTTTCCATGTTTTTCCCCATTACAACAGTGCCCTGAACATAGTAAATCCTTAAGAAAAATAGTTGACTAACTGATCATATTCCATAGGTCAAAGGTAGAATCAATTGGTAGACATGATAGGGAGAATTTTTGATCAGATAGTTCTGCTCACCAATCAAAAGGCACGTCTCAAAGTAACGATTCTGGATGATGATGTATCATTAATGATATCAAAGGGATTACTCCATTGTGAGCGTGGCTGAATCAGAGTACCTTTCAAATCCAAGAATTTGTGGTTCTGCTAGTAAGATACTCAGAGGCACTTCTTCAAAAATTTCTCTGTAGCATTTTACATAATTGCAAGCAAACAAAAAGCCCCTAATAAGTAGTCCAATTGTCCCAACAATAGAGAGATGATTAAAAATGTGCTACCTCAATTCAATGGAAAGCTATCATTTTTATGCTGCGTTTAAGACAAATAGGGGTGAGTAGTAGAGTACACTGGAGTGGCCTTTGTGAAACAT
Source organism: Monodelphis domestica (assembly GCF_027887165.1). Taxonomy (NCBI): domain Eukaryota; kingdom Metazoa; phylum Chordata; class Mammalia; order Didelphimorphia; family Didelphidae; genus Monodelphis; species Monodelphis domestica. Next base: position 257,581,018 of record NC_077231.1, on the reverse strand, counting down.
TTCAAAGAAAAGAAGCTGACAAGGAAATGAAGTATAAACTAGGATCAGCCATATAAGAGGAAGAGTGAGTAAGAATAAAAGGACAAAACCTTGAGCTAGAGTACCGAAAAAGTTGTAATGATACTTTATGCATTGAAATTAGGTAATTTAAAATGGCAAGTAGTTACCAAGCAAGTGGAATTGGTGGTATTGATGGTTGGTATTTGATTTTTAAGTAAATATTTCATTTAAAAGGGTTCATTCAATTTGATGTCCTTTAAACTACTTTCTAATTAAAAAATTGGTCCTCATATATGTTTGTGTATGTATGTATGTATTTAACATGGAACTATGTTTTTTCCTCCTATGTTTTCTTCTTCAGAGATTCGTACACTGTTTCTCAAAAGAAATGGTTATGACTCCCACTAGTGTAGTAGTAGTAGCAAGACTGAGGAGAAGATATGGAGAAGATATTACAGAAATGCAACTAGTAAGACAAGCTCCTGCCTCCCCTTCTGCCCAAACTTCAGAATGTCTCTGAATTCCCCTGACAATCAAATCAGAGAAGACCAGCCAGGAGAGACCTTGGATGAGAATCTGGGGCCTGTGGCAGCAGCTGAAGATCGACCTTGCCTAAATGAGCACAACCACATCTTCCACTTTGATGGCTCGCAATTTGCTCGATGGCTGCCCAGTTTTTCAGTGGAACTGATGCATACCACCAAGATCCTTGGCATTACTGAAGCATGCAATTCCCAGCTTCATGCAATGGCGCGGCAGATTCAAGAAATGTTTCCCGAGGTTCCATACGATCTGGTTCTACAGGATTTACAACTGACACACTCGGTTGAAACAACAACAGACAATATTTTAGACGGACGAATTCAAGTACCTTTCCCTGCACAGGCTGAGCGTGGGCCCCTTGACCTCGGTCCCAGGTTGGGAGAGATGTCAGACGTCCAGGAATTGGAAGCTGAGCCCAATGAGGTAAAGGACTTTAAAGCTGGAGGGACCTGGTTCGCTAAGTCAGCTGATGAACGCCAACGGATGTTAGCACAGCGGAAGGATGACCTGCTGCAGCAAGCTAGGAAATGTTATTTAAACAAAGCCTGTAACGATGACCCAGCCTCAGAGAATCAAGTGCTCTCCCAGAGTTCATTCTCTGATCCTGTGACCCAACACTGAAGAATGTAGGCTGCTGCTGCTCAACGAAGACTTTAGATGCAGCAGAACTCCAAGCATTAGCTTCTGTCCTCTTGCCCTTCTTCATAAGAAGTGTGTTGACTTGCTGTACTTCATCCCGGCAGGAAGAGACCTTTCCTGTTTGACTGCATTGCTGCTGTATAAAGCACATAGTCTTACTAGTGTTTGGACAGCTGACACATTTAATCTTTTTTTTGGTAATATTTGGTAATATTTTGGGGGAGTAATATTGCTTCCCCAGTTCCCTTGCCCACTCTCAAAAAAAAAAAAGCCAATTTTAATTTTAGACATTATTATCTCTGATGGCGCTGACTCAACTGCCAATTTGAGTTGGAGTGGCCAAAGTTGGTCTGAGAGGGCAGCCAGAGGCGCAGTAGCAGGCAACTTAAATTACCCGCTTTATTCATAGACCACTGAGGGTACTGGTGTCTTAGCTCAAAATCTGGCAAGGGACATATACAAAACAATCCAGAGAATGCTTACTAGATCAGCTAGCAAGCCTCTACTTACCACAGAGGCATTCTTTATGTTATGAAAGCCACCTCTACAGCAGTTCTGCCTCAGGAAAGTTGGGGAGCATATGGGGACTGATTCTTAGTGTGGCAGCAGAAATGAAGGGTAGTTTGGCTACTTGACTAAAAGATGAAAATAAATAGTCTGCTTTTTGCAGGATAGTAACGTCCAAGTTGGCTCAGCTCATCAGTTGTTTAACTTTTATGCACCTCCTTGCCCTAAGCTGGTTTTATTTCCATTCACTCTGGTACAATGTCCCTTGTGCACACATCCATGTATCCTTTCATTTTCCCTCTGTGTTTCATTACCACCTCTAGATGGTGGAAAGGTCAGCATTAAAATGTTAAATAATGAACACTGGTTTGAATTTTTTACTGTTAATGGTATATTTGATCATTGGAAAGTCTATGGATTTGGTTCCTGGAGTGGCAAAATGAGACAGTCATTACTGGAGGGCTTTTTTGAAGAAATCAAGAAAATGTTGGTGTCTCGAGTCCATCATTTCGGTAACTTTGCTCCAGTTAAATTATACTTAGAAAGAGGTAAAAGCTTGAGTCCTGTTACCATTGTAGTAGGTCCAGTTGCCTAACCTTTTCAATTTTCTTTACACATTTAATGTTAAAAAACTGAAACAAACACAAACATTTGGATGTTAAAAAACTGAAACAAAATTACACAGTTCAGTTTGTCCCATTGTAGTGATTTAAAAAAAATTAAATCATCTTCTCCATTCTTTTGGGAAGAATCCACACTTATCTAGAATTATTGACAAAATTTTAAAAAATGTATGTAAAGATTTTAGCTATTTAAATTTAATTGGAGAAAGGGTAAAATAGTAAATATGTAAACAGTTAATTTAAATAACTTTCAAAAGCCTTAGTCTGTGATGCTATCTAATAAACTTTTGGAAATGACTTTTTTTTTTTTGCAAGAGGATAGTTATTTGTTTTTATTGATAAATAAAAAATTCTTTTTTAAAAAGGAATGGTTGCTAGGCATAATTAGCAATTTTCCATTATATATTTTGCAACAGTTTGGTTACTCTGACCATTTTTTCCCTTTTTAAGTTTGACTTGCCACCCTCCCATGATCTGATCACAATTGGGTTTTTCATCAATACAAAAAAGGTTTTAGCTTTTTGCTTTTGAAATTATTGGCTTTCAGTTTTCTCTCCTAACCTGTTAGGAGGCATGGAATTTATCTTGCTCCTCCCTTTTACAGTGGTTTTCTTTGTCTTCTCTTTGGTGGCCCTGGCACTCTATCTCTTGTCTTGTTTCAGTATCCTTGATGTAGTCCCTGGGGGATTGTGCTCTTATTTTGTATTTCTTCCTACTGACCTGGCCACATTTCCACTTCTGGTGGTTTTCCTATTTGCCTCTCAGGTCTCTGTCCAGTTCTTTCTTTGGCCAACTTGGCATCTTGTTACCTTCCTGTTCTTCCTCTGCACTAAGTTTATTTCTGGGACCAAAGCACTCTTTGTTTAAAAAGCATTCAATTTGCAGGAACTCCTTTGTCTAAAGACTTTCTTTCCCTGGGGTCTAGGCACTAAACTTGTGGAAATCTGCTTTTTCTGAAGTAGATTTCTTATCTACTTCCTTTCTTTAGGATCCTGAATGTTGGCTTCTTGGCATCACTCTCAATGAAAATCATCTTTCTGAGGTTCTTTATCCAGGTTTCCTTGAGAACTCAGATACCAAGTAATTATCCTCCAAATAGTGTAAAAGTTACTTGATGGTTTGCCTCAATAGCTTGATAGGCAGAATGTTACAGTATAAAGGGGTCAAAGAGGCCGGCTGGCCATGCTGGAGGACAACAACACTCCTAAATATGGTCTGAACCAGATTCAGACATAATTTAACGAAATACATGGAAATATAATAGAACACAGATAATGTCCATTTGTAGTTTTCTAAGTCAATATGAAGCCTGCAATGGTCCTTATATGCTATTTAATGGCACTCTCATTCTATTTGAGTTTGATGCCTCTGGTGTAATGAATACATAGAAGCAGGAAGGACTGAGTTTAAATCCCAATTCTGACATATTATGGTCAGGTTCCTTAATCTTTTAGTGCTCTAGGACAGCCTTACATGTTCTAGAGACTAGGTATCACTGGAGACTTCCCTATACCGAAGAAATAACAACTCTAGTTCCTTCCTCTCTTGATAGTTTGTAAATCATCACTTTTTCACCAGCAGCTCTTCACCACACTACTTAGTTATTAGTGTGCATGCTGTAACCAAATAAAGTTCAAAGGAACATTCTGGAAAGGTTTTAGTGACATGAGACTGCCTGAGAATGTGTGACAGCAACACGATTCAGTTTGGGCATCACAAAAAGAAACCCTTATGGCTAAACTCTGTTGATCATAAATCTGGAGTGAAGATGGAAAGGAGAAATGACAAGAAATGTTTACAGTTCAAATGGGAGCAACAGTAAAACAAAGGAAAACACAGCTGAGCAATTGCCCAAGGGAACATAGAACTGTCTTGCTAGACTTCAGGAAACTGATGACGGGGCAGGAAGAACTAATAATCAAAGAATACTAGGTCTAAACTCTAAAGCTGGAAGAGATCTTAAGACCAATGAATCTTGCCCCCCTCATATAAAAGAGCAAGAGCTCAAATGCTTTGTTCAGGGTCACAGATAAGGAGGTGGATTTGAACCCAAGTCTTCCTGACTTCAAGCCTAATACCTTATCCGCTCCAGGGTAAGGGATGACAGCTTGGAAATGGGTGAGTTTGATTCCAGATTGAATATCTATCCATACCACATATGGGTCAGCTACATGCTTATACAACTAGCCACACATTACATTTATATTATACTTAAGTGTTTATATCATATCCACTTTCTACCTTCAATAGCATGTAAGCTCTACACATTTGGGATAGGGTATTTTTATTTATTTTTATTTTATTATTTATTTTTTTGGGGGATAGGGTGTTTTTTTTAAACCTTTAAAAGTCACTTTTAAAACAATTTTTATCTGCACTTGATAAATGCCACATAAAATAGGCCATTTTCATATACATTATAGAAAAGAAAAAGAGGACTGTTCACAGATTGTAGTTCTCTGTTACATACACCTTTGTTAAATATACTAGTGGTTACTATAGTTTCAAAACTGTCCAGTTTGTCTGTGCTTCTTTCTGTCTTCTCTTCTGTTGCCTTCCCTGAAGTTGTTTTTTAAATATTAAAAAAGATGTTTCAATGGCCACTTTTTCTTATTTTTTTATCTAAAAAATGTTACCCTGTCCCTATTTCTCCTCACCTTTAAAAAAGTCCCTGAAACAAATAGTAATAGACTGGCAAAAAACAATTCCAATATTAACTGTTGGACTGCCACTTCTTAGTCTTTAAGCCCCACCTTCCCATAATGTTTTACCTATATAATAGGTACTTATGAGTATTTGTTGAATTGAATTTTTTCCTCTTTCCAATTAATAGACCTCATTCACCATCCATTTCTGTCTTACCCCTCCATGATTTTACCATCTTCTGGTCAGGATTCTCCCTTTTACTCCCACCGAATGCAGAAGAGAAGAGAAACAGATATCTTCTTCTCTGTGTTTCCCTAAAGAAATTAATTGGATGTCTTTGGGTTCCTACCTGGATTGAACTTGGATAAAAATGGTCTCTTCATAATCTAACTGGTCCTTTATTTGATACAGAAAACCACTTATTCTCTTAATTCACTTTTAACATTGATCTCTGAAGAATAATTTTTCAAGTGTTCAGAGTCGGACTTCTTGTTTCTCCTTGCATATTTCTTCCTCGTGTCACCATCCCAGTTTTTAACAGTCCTAGAGAGCCTAGGTGGGATTTTCCTGAGAACCTGGGATGCTGAATAAAAGCTTCAGGAACAAAGCTTTTTCCATTGCCGCTAACCTCCCCCTATAATCCCTCTTATTTTTCTGAAACCCAGATGTGTAGAAACCATACTAGTCCTCAGCCACACAGGCTTGGTCAAATAGCAGAAGAATCATTTTTCCTGTTAAAATTATTTCTATGTAAACATTAACAAAACTTTTAAAAATGTATCCAATAATTGGGTGAGAACCGACTCCCACCAGCAGGAGCTACAAGGACACAGTCCGAAGAAGGGCCCTGCTGACTATCCTTGGCAAGTCTCTCTGGGTGAGCCAGATGTTCTGTACTTCCCCAAAGCTCACAAAGGGAGAAGAGGAACCTTTCCTTTCCTCCTCTTAACCCTACAATTTGTTATTTTAAGCTATAATCTCTACAGTTAAGGGAATATTCCAAACAAAATAGGCCTCAGCGATTGAGATGTGTTAGCTTGCCTTCTGTTTTAAATCCTTGTCAGCAGCTGTTTATTGCTTCAAGTAACACAAAGCAATTGCAAAGATCCCATAATTATTTACACCTGGCAACTGAGGCTTATAAAATATCATCAAGGCTAAAAAAATAATAATAACAATTCATTTGAAGGGAACTACCATAGGCAAGCATGGGGTCCTCCCCCTTTATCCACATTCAAGTCACAGCAAGAAAAAGGTGTGTCTCAGACTATGATTTCTTTGCAAATTCAGGGGAATAAACTGGAAATAGAAGTTTTTTCCAGAGGCAATGGAAAGTGATAACCACAGAACTTCATTTGCAGAGGAAAGAATTTGATTCTGCTGGGGTCTATGGTTCTCTCTGGACATAGGGTTGGACAACTTCAATCCTGTGGACTGGTCTGGTTCTCATTCCTAGAGAAGAATGGGCAGAGTATTCAGAAGCTGGTGGGGAGGAAGGAAAGGAGAAAGAAAGGAAGAGGATAATAAAGAAGAGGAAGGTCAAGAGGAGGAGGAAGAAAAATTAAAAAGGATGCTGAGGAGAAGAGCAGGAAGAAGAGAAAGAGGTGAAGGAAATGAGAGAAATAAAGAAAAGGTTGAGTATCAGGGAGAGGAGAGGAATGAGAGGAATCAGAGAAGGGAGAAAATAAAAGCAGGAAGAGATGGAGGAAAAGCAAGAGAAGAACAACAAAAGAAGAAGATAGAAAAAGAGGAGGATATGAGGAGGGGGGGAGAGAAGCAAAAAGAGAAAAACAGGAGGAAGAAAGAAGACTTGGAGGAGGAAAAAGGAAAGTGGAAAGAAGCAGGAAGAGGTAAAGGAAAAGTAAGAGCATATATGGAAAAAGAGGAGGAAATGGGAAGGAATGGCCAAGAGAAATAAGAAGAGATGAGAAGAATAAGAGGAAGAAAGGGGAAGACTTGGAGGAGAAAGAGCAGAAAGAGGAAGAGGAGAAAAGAGGAAAGAGAAGTAAGAAGAGATGAAGGGAAAAGAAGAGGAGAGGAGAAAATCTGGGAAAAGTGGAGGGGAAAAGAGAATCAAGAAGGAAGAAAAATAGAAGGAAGAAAGGAGAAGACTTGGAGGAGGAAGAGGAGGAAAGAAGAAAGAGATGAAGGAAGAGCTGGAGGAGAAACAAAGACCTGAAGGAGGAGCAGGAAGAAGAGAATCAGGAACCACATCCTAGTTTAATGGATTAGTGAATAAACAATTGGCCTCAGACTGAGAAATCCCTGTGTTCAAGTCCTGCCCCTGACCCATGCTATAGAACTCCAGACAATTCAGGGTGCCAGACAGCTCTCTAAAAATTGCAGAGCATTTGCTCCTTATATACAGGTTCAGTTTTTAAAAAGAAGCAACAACATAGTTTTCATTTCTATCACACATTAAGGTATTCAAAATGCCTTAATACATTTTCACTTGATTCTCCCAATAACCAGGTAAGGCAGGTGGTATTAGTATCCCCATTTTACAGATAAAGAACCAGAATCTAGCCCAGGAGGATCAGTGAATTTCCCTGCCATGGTATTAAGTGTGGGAGGCAGTATTCAAACTCAGGTTTGTTTTTAATTCCATGTCAGGTGCTATATCCACTTACTACTCAGGGAAGAGTTGAAAGACCTTTTTTGTGTGTGTCCCCAAAGTACAAAATGTACCTTTCTGAGTGCCCAGCTGAGACCCATGAGAGTCATTTACAAACTGAAAGAATGTGTCTCACCTGGTTTTATATTAGTTTAATAGACTGTAAAAACATGGGGATATTGTCTGTGACTGTGAAATTGTTGTGATACTCTAAAGCCAGACCTCCCTGGTAGAGAGATTCTTGTGAGTACACCTTGAAGACTCTAATGCCTGATGGGTGGAATTTCCCAGACTTCTCCTTTTTGGCCCAGAATTGAAGAGTCAGATGAAAAAAAATAGGAGGTCTGTACCCAAAAACACAATTGAATACAATCTTTGTAGGATGAGATCAAACAGATGAATTATATTGAAGCCCATGTAAATTTGGATACAACATACACCTTGCCAATAGAAACTGCAGGAATTTGAGATATCTGGCCAGAGAGAGAAAAATCACTAACACAAAATGGCTGATTACTTGGCACTGCTCAGAGAAAGAGCAGAGGAAATTCCCTCAATTGTGTCCATAAAACCATAGCATAAAATAAAGGAAATCCATTAGCCAAAGCGTTCTAACAAAATGCAGGGCAGAAAGACCCCAGGATTCTGAGTTCTGATTTCAAGTCTCAGCTTTCTCACACTAAAAATAATTTTTGCTATTCTAAGCCTCAATTTCTTCATTTGTCCATCAGCAGTGCCTGACCCTAATGTCCATGCATGTATTTTATACATATATGTGTACTTGTGTGTAATATATATTAATATGGAGACAGACAGTGTGTTCAAAATACCATCTACACATCTACACAGGTTAGGCTGTTGTAAGTTATTATATATATATATGTACACATGTACATATACACACACATGGATATATAACTCCTATGGGTGTCAGTTGGGCACTTTGGAAGGTACATTTCTTATGTTGGTAGGACATTAAGAAGATCTTTCAACTCTGCACCAAATAGTATAGTAGAAAATGGAGAGAATACTAGATACACATACACACACATACATACATAGTATATACTATTACTGTTACTAGCTACCTAGCTAGCTGGCTAGCATTTTCATAGTGTCCACTATGTGCCAAGTACTTTACCAATATTATTTGTTTGTCACAATTATCCTGTGAAGAAGGTGATGTTTTTATTCCCATTATACAGTTGGGAAAACTGAGGCAAAGAGAGGGTAAGATTAAATTTGTCCAGAGTTACACTTCTAATAAGTGTAAGGCTAGATTTGAACCTCAAGTCTTCCTGGCTCCAGGGCCAGCACTTATTTATCATCACTTAGCTATCTCAAGAGATATTCTGTTAAATGGTATAACTTGGCCAGTTACTTATCATATGTGCAATAGACATTATTCACATTTTTCTAGTGTAGATGGTTAAAATTATCCCATTTGAATTTTATGGGGTTTTTTCTGAAGAGGTTTCATAGTGTTTCAGTATGGGATGAAATGCCATCTTTGTTTGGAACATTTGGAGAACTTTGCCATATACATGATGCTCTGCCTCTAATTGGATTCTGATTGGGGCATCTTCTAAGATAATGGCAAACATCTATTTTTTGTTTGTTTGTTTTGCCAGAGAATAAAACCTATGAGGAATAGAACAAAAAATGGCTAATTGGAATTAATACCAAAGTAATACAAAGAGAGAATAAAATAATAAAAACCAATGGAATAATAATATAAAAATGAAATCCTGTAAGGAAGGCAACTTTGATGAGCTCAAATCATTTTGATTAAGCTTATATCTTCAGGTATTGAGAGAACTGAAAGAAATGATAGCTGAACCATGTGAATGATCTATGAAATATGGTGGAGTACTGGAGAGGGACTGCAGGAATGGAGAAGGGCAAAAGTCTGACTTTTCCAAAAAAAATGAAAGAGAAAGGTGTTGGCAATCTATAAGCCCATGGGCTTGACTTTGAGCTTGAGAATGATTTTGGAGTCATGAAGACTTGATTCTAACACATATAGGAAAGAGAATTAATCTTTTACTGCTCTAGCAACTCTCTGAGACAGTAAATTAGTAAGGATCTGAATGAAGGAAGGGCTTGACCACACCAGAACTTCCATACATTGTTGAAATCATTGGAAGAGATCAACACCCTTTAACTGTAAAATGGGAGTAGAAATACTTGCTTCCCTAAATTGTTTTGAAGATAAAATGAGATATTTATAAAGGACTTAGTATGCTGTTTGGCACATAGTAGGTGCTTAATAAATACATGTTTCCCCTGTCTGTCTCCCCCTTAATTTCTCTTTTCTTCAGATAAGAGCAATTGGCAGAAGATGAAGGAGGTGAATTTAGTTCAATATAGTGAAGAACTTTCTGATCATTTTAAGTATTTCAAAATGGAAGGAATGGGCTGCCTAGAAAGGAACTGAAGATCTCAACACTGGGAACATCTGGACAAAAGTTAGTTAGAAGACCATCTTGTCAGAGATGCTGTAGTAGAGATTCTGAAGCAATTAGATTAGATAGTCTCCTAAATTCTCCAACTAAAAATTCTATAATTCTGCATGCCTATAAGACATAGGGAAAAATATGAAGTATAGCTGAACTCCTCTGACAAATATTAACTCTGAATATCATCATCAACTAATTATATAATTCCTAGAGGATATCTTTCATCAAGCAAGCCATCCTGCTACCACAGAATGTAAAGTAAAAGCATCCTTTTATGTTGACAGATGGAACGAACAGTTTTCCGTTCACAATTTCTTCAAGATTCAGTTAGGAAATATATGTACCAGGAGGTGAAAGATTCCAGCTGTTGAGTGATTTCACATCAGCTTTGACGATGATGCATAGACAACATAGTGAAATGTCAGCCCAAGTTCTCATATTTGTGGCCATTAAGGAGCACAAAGTATTTTTAAAGGTAGAAAATGCAATGAATATTTGCCAAAGGAAAAAAAAAGCAGAAGCTGGAAAAGTGATTAGGGACTTTGAATTAAAGAAGAAGAAAAACAAATGGTAGATTAAGGGAGGGGGAGGTAAAAGGAAGACACAACAGAGCAATTAAAGGAAAAAGAAACAGAAGAAGAAGGAGGGATTGGAGGCCAGAAGTCCAAGATTTTGTACTGTTTTAACTTATGGAAATTGGGATAGAGGGAGAGTATTCTAGAGCATGGACTCAATATTTTTTGCGTGTATTCTGGACCCTTTGGCAATCTAGTGAAGCCTGCATGGATCTCTTCTCAGAATAATGTGGTAAATGCATAAAATAAATATATGGAATTATAAAGGAAACATCTTTACACTGGTCATCCCCAGTACCCTCCCTCTTCACCTCCTCTTCTTGGAATGTCTAATTTCATTTTAGATTTTCCTGATGGGTCACCATCTACATGCCTTTTCTGTCCCCCCAGATATTAAGATTCCCTCTCCAAAAGGTTACCTTGAATATGTTTTGTATATATTTAATATTTTCCTCCATAAATAAAAACTGATCTCATTCTTAGATCTGCAGGAGACTGGGCAGATTGTCCAGGAGCTAGGCAAAGAGTAGGAGAGAGGGGAGGAGCGAGTAAGAGAAGGAAAGGTAAAATGGGGACTGATAGAATCAAATGAACTATTTGTTAAGAGCTTTGCAAACTTTAAAGGGCTATTATATATATACCAGTTATCACTATTACCATCACCACCATCATGATTTTGTATGTGCATATTTTCTTCCCATTCAGTTCTATTGCTTTTTTGTCTTTAGATGTCTAACACCTAGCCAGAGACTAGCAAATAGTAGAAATGTTTATTGATTAAGCAGGCTAAAATCTGCTTGCTCATTTAGATCCTAAACATTTCCTTACTTTTCTGTCTGTTATGACAGCCTTGAAAAGACATCAAAGAAAATCAGAGAAAAGTTAAGTGGACTCAGGAAGCATATCAGTTTTTGGTGGATGTCCCTTTTTCATCAATTTTTACTGTTTGGGAAAAAAATTATTTCTGATTCTCCAGTTTCTGCACTATTCGTTGGTGCTCAAGTTCTGTGATTTCCAAACTCTCTAGGTGTCATTATGGTTGGACCAGAGAGAGTAGAGGGGATAGCATGTGATAAGACTGGAAAGGTCAGATAGTGTCCTGTAGAATAGAATTTTAAATGGATTTTGGAAATAGTAGGGAGTCACTGGAGTTTATTAAATAGATGGGGTGAAACGGTCAGATCTGCACTTCAGGAAAATCACTTTGGCAGCTGTGTGGATGATGAATTAAAAGTGGGAAGAAACTAGCAGAAGAGAAATGAAGAGGATATTATAAAGGTCACTTGGACTAGATATTATAAATTTTGTAATCAATATTGCAAATTCTGTAATAGATATTCCCCAAAATGAAATAAGGTGATGACTGTGAGTTTATAGAAGGGACAACTGTGAAAGAGGTTGTAGAGATAGAAATGACAAGATTTGGCAAGTGACTGGATAAACAGTGAGTGAGAGGGAGAAGTCAAGGATAGCACAGAAATTTTGAACCGAGATGACTAGAAGGACAGTGGTGTCCTTGGTAACAACAGTGAAATTCAGAAAATGGGTGGGTTTGGTAGGAAATATAATGAGTTTTGCTTTGGACATGTTGAATTTGAGATGCCTTTGAGACATTCAGTTTGAAAGGTCCAAGAGACAGAAACTTGAACAGACATAAAGATCTGAGAGGCATCTGCACAGAGATGATAATTGAACCACAGGAATTGAAGAGGTTACTAAGTGAGAGAATGCAGAAAGATAAGAAATGAGGTCCCAGAACTGAGTCTTTGGGGTATGTCTGCAGTTTGCTGCTCTGAGGAATGATTTTGGTAGAGTGGCCAAGACTTTAACAACTAGCATTTTGAAAGCCAATTAAAGTATTCATTTTTGTAAGGTTGTGCATCTGAATTAGCTATTGCAATTAAAAACCTACTGGTGTGACAATATTCTGTAAACTATTGTATTGTAATAGAAGATCCACGTATTGAGGGGCCAAGTTAATACTTGCCTTACAGGCTTCTCAACAGCCTTGATAAATGAAATACACTTTCTGTCACCAAGTATCCGGTGGCCACTGATTAGCGTAACAACTTAAATGCTGAGATATTCCTGGATTGAGATCTGAATATACTTTTTATATACTCGTAGGCTTGAGGAAGGCATATACTATGGGGAAATTATCAGAGCCCATCAGAGAAGTTTGAAGCATCCTCAACACTTCCCATCTTTAAATGCAAGGTATTTCCTTTTAAGCTTGCTTAAATCCTTCCTGCAAAAGAAAGACAAAAGTGGATCCAGCTGCATGGGTTTTAAGTCTAGGTGGACAACACAGTCTCTCATTTTACTGCATTGTTATCTCTCGGTTTTATGCAAAAGTTCTTGATGAATTCTGGATTTTCACTCAGAGGGACTGGGCTCAAATCCCAGTTTGCTTCTTTTGTGATCATAAGCAAGTCATTTAATCACATTGAGCTCAGTTTCTTCATATGTAAAATGGGGAAGTCATACTAAATCAGCTTTGTGGTTCCTTCCAGTTCCACCTTTATATGCCCATGTGAAATGATAGACAAATACAAACATGGGAGAAAATCTTAGACAATTATATAGTGATGGGAATGATCAGACATGCAGGTCCACCTTCTGTTTCCAATCTCAGTCATCTAAAAAAAAAGTTCACTCTTCCAATTTCAGTGAACTATTAGAGCCCAACAAGGTTTTGGGAATAAAGAGTTACTTTTAAGAACTTCTTATCCTGACTACAGAAAAGGAATGCTGGCTACGTGCTGTTGATCAGCTCCAGAAGTCAGTTTTGTAAGGGGAAATTTGACAAACTAACTGGGCTGGGAGGTCAAGCCTGGTCCCTGATACTCTCAGAAAGTGCTGGGGAGCTTCAGAACACATAGACAGAGGGAAAGAGTAGCACTCAGGGCTGCTTAAAGAATTCCCCCTCCCTGAACTTCTAAGCCAAAATAGCATCTGCTAGAGTAAGATCTGTGGTTTAAAAGAGCACAAGTTCATGAATCCCTGGATATCTTGAGGAATAACAAAGTCTGAGAGCTTCCAGAGCTGCCCTTGACTTATATGGATTTAATTTCAAGACCCCCAGTCCCAAGTAGGACAAGATGATACATATTGTACACAAAACCCATACACACAGTCCTGACACCAAACAGTGGAAAGAAAAAATAATAATAATAATTGAAAAAATATGCCTGGGCTAGCAATGGGATGGATGAAGAAATGGTGCCGTCTTCCATATGTATGTTCCTTGGCTGCTAAAGGTGCTTTCATTGGCTTGGAAACCTCTACTAATCAGATCACTATTTTCTGCCATGCCATTTCATTAAAAATAAGCATAAAATTAATGGAATAAAATCCAATAAACTAGCGTACTTCTAAAAGAACTTAACAAAAGACAGACCTTGTTGACCTAATCACATTCTACTGAGCTACTATGTTCCATTTTAAAAAGCTACCAACAAATTCCTGGAGGTTAAGTTCTTTTTTCCATCCTTGGCAAGGAATACACAAGATTATCTTCATACCAATTTACTCTGGATCTTTCAAAGAGGATTCTTCCTGGTTTTGTTCAAGGGGACATTGATATTCTTGGATCTATGAATTTGTTGAAGATAAAAATGAAAATACCTAGTTCCTTCCATTAAGAGCAATATTTTTTGGTGACAACTCCCCTCCCTTCCTTCTTTCCACTATCCCCTAAGCTAAATTCCAGGAAATATTAAAAATCTAAGAACAACTGAAGAAGTTTTCATTTTTGTAATGCTAACTTTAATATAATGGCAGCTTAAAATTTAGACTTAAAATGCTTTTTTTCTTCCTATTTTGAATTTTTTTCAATTCCTTACTATTTTGAAAATTTGATCTTGCTGGATTGAAGAGATAGTATTTTCACCTCTGATCTTTGTTCTCTCTTTCATTATCAGTTGCTATTTAGGTAATTACAATTAAATTTCCTTCTCAACCTCCTCATCAAATCAGCCACCAAATCTTATCAATATCACCTCCAAAGCATCTTTCCTACCATCTCCTTTTCTCCACTCCTACAGCCCTATCCTAAGTCAGATCCTGACCCTTCCTCATTTGGACAACACAGTGTAGAATATTGGGATAATGACTGGATTTGTAGTCAGAGGACCTGAGTTCAAACTTCAATTCTTTTACTTATCATGACCTTGCAAGTTATTTGACTTCTCTAAGCCTAACTTTCCTTTTCTATAAGTGAGGGTATTAGATTAGATAACTTCTGAGATTCCTTAGTTCAAAATTTGTGACATGTATCATTATACTGCTAGTTGGCACAGTGGAGAGAGAGATGGAGAGGGAGAGGGAGAGGGAGGGGGATGGAGAGAGAGACAGACAGACAGACAGACAAAGAGAGAGAGAGAAAGAGAGAGAGAGAGAGAGAGAGAGAGAGAGAGAGACAGAGAGAGAATTTACTTAATTGTGTATATGTCATTCAACACCAGTATAATGTAAGCTCTTTTAGGGTAGGCACCATTTTTATTTTATTTTTTGTCCTGGAAAAGTAACTAGCATATTATATGTGCTCAATAAATGGTTCTTGAGTTGAATTAAAATATCACCATGTGAAATCCTGGTGATCAGGATCTATGTAAACTGGTATCTTTAAAAACAGAGTATGCTAAGATCTTCCATTTTACCTGCTCTAAGCCCCCATATCTCCCAATGTCTAGTGAGCATCTCCACTTGTATCTCAATTTCATTTTAAACTCAATTTGTTCAAGCCTGAGTTGGTCTCTCTGCTCCCCATACATTAACCAGTTGCCCCTCCTGAATTGTTTGCTCTTTGATTCATATCACTACAGCTGCCACAAACTGTGGCCTCAAGAGATATATTTTAAAAGAAAAATTCTCCAGAGTGACCATGGGCAAATAACTTACACTATCCGAGCTTCAGATTCCGCATCTATAAAATGAGGATTAAAATATTTGAACTGCCTCTCTCTCAGAGTTGTTCAGAAAGTATTTCACAAAACTTAAAGCACTATGAAGATGTTAAAAGAAAAAAGGGGGAAAAATGACCATTAAACGTGGGCTGTACACGTTTAGAGAAAGCTAACACAAATGCTGTGCTGGCATCCAGTGACATGTTCAAGGATCTAAGGCAGATTTCTTACCAAATAATCGAGTTTCTACCCAGGCTTTTGAATAGGGTCGTGAAAAGAATTGCACAAGAAAAGAAGACAGAGATCAACTGTAATCTGCACCGATGGAAAGGGAACTCACAACTACATAATTTCAAACACTCCAAATATTAAGTTAATCAAAGTTGGTCATGACACTTTTTAGCTGCTGTTGTAAGTTAAAGGGCTCGGGAGCATTCTGTCTCAAAGGAACTTTCTCAATCCACTAACAAAAATAGTATCTGTGGCGTTAGACAGAGTATTCCAGGGCCAGGTACAAGCAATCAGTCAAACAACAGATAAAGGTAGTGCTAAATCTTTTCTGGAAAATAAATGCTTTGCCAAGTAAGACTTGGTTCCACTTGCTGAATTGCAAACTTTCCTTCTTCTTCCTTTTTTAAAAAAAAATTATGCTATGTGTTAGGACTCCATGTTCACATTAGAATTGCGCAAAACCTTGGCTCCTATGAATGGAATGATACTTGATTTGCCGAGTTCCAGTCAATTTTATATCATTAAAACTCTCAGTTTCTAGAATGGTTGAAATGTGCAGAGTGCACAGCATTATTTTAATAAATCTCATTTGACTTGACATGAAGGCAGAAGGATAAAGCCAGGAACCCCTTAAGAGAGTCCTATTATTAAGGGATATGCCAGGTTCCTGTTTTTTTTTTTTCCTCTCTGCCTTTGGATATTTTCCATTTCATACCTCTAATTCTAAGCTAGAACATTTGTAAATCTTTGTTAATGATGATGCTGAATTCTGGAGACCAGAATCGATGGTTAGTACTTTCCCATTTTATCACCAATCCGCAAAGTTTTGAAAATTAATCAGCTTTATTTTACAAATACTCAGAAATTCTTAAAGGCCTCCTCAGATCTTTCCATCATATATTCCATTGGTATTATTAACTCATCTTGTTGAAGCTGTCCTCATCTTCCCCTCTGATTTGTACAAATTGTTTACGTTTTAATTCAATTAAGCTCGTTATCTGCTCCAACTTATGACAAATATACACAGTCCTTGCTATTATTCAATAAAAACTGCTAGCCTGCCCTTCAAAGCAATAAATGAGACTTGTCAGTGTTGTAAGTCTGTTTCCTGAATTGATATGTACAAAGCAATTTTTTAAGGTATTAGTTGCTGGGTACAGTTAGTTCCCAAACATTTAGTGCACTGAGTTTACATATGGGATTCTTTAAGTGGGTTCTAATGTTTCTATAATCTGGTAAAATGCTATTAATCTTTTGTAGCCACTTTTTAAAAAGTACTCTGTGTGCTGAAAACAGGTTTAAAATTCAAACCAATTTTATGTGGAGTTATACACTATCATTACATGAGCATAATTAATTATCTTAATAAAAGGTTTGGTGGATCCTTGTAAGGAACACAGCACTCTTAATTGTTTATGTTGCTAAAATTCAAACAAAAATAATTATTCATTGCTTATTTGTTCATGTTTTGCATTACCTGATATAGTTAAGATTATATAGCATCTTGTTAGATGCTTGGTAGTATTTAGGAGAAATTTGGGATGACCTTGGAATGATCTCTACAGTTCCAGCTGCTTACTTTAAACTCATACAATACCAGATGTGGAATCAGTGCGTCTGCACTCAAACGCTCTCCTGTGGATTTCGAGTGATGAAACAGACAAGACCATAATGACAGGCTGATTAGACAGGTTTGGCAGAAAGGGAATTCTGAAGATATCCATGAATCATGTAGAACTGCATGAAATGCAGGCCACATCTTTACTAAAATCACAGAAATATAAAAGCATCACTGACATGAATATTTTAGAAAAATTGGGGTTAATTTCAGGGGAAATCTTCATAGATTTCAATAGGGATAGGTTTGCTTTGTTAATGGCATCCTGCAACACACTAAGTTGACTAAAAGGATGCATGTACTTTTTAGATTAAAAAGCATTCTTTACTTATTTAATTTGTGTGTTTTCATTTAGGCATTTGCCTTTCTTTTTTTCCTCTTTTCTTCTTTTTAAAAAGGAATTGCTAATAAATGCCTCCCTATTTATGCTGCCTGGCCATGAAATCACATGTTCAGTGTCACATAAAATTTAGTACCTAGTAAAATCTGTTCAGACTTCAACTATATTTTGCCTTCTCTGTTGCTAGAGCCAGCCTACGGATGTTTGCAATACAACCAGCTGCAGCTTCTTGCAGGACTTCATCAGGAGAGCCAACCATATCCAGTAAAAGCTAGGGCAAAAAGAAAGGGCAGGGAGGAGAGAGAGAAAAGAGCCAAAGATTAATCTCAAAGCTAAGCATAATGAAATCATGTGATTGAAACAATTTCAAATCATCAGTGTCTAAAAAGAAGATCATGGGCAAGGATTAGAGGATGGTTTTAGGCAATACTGTAAGTAAAAGTAGACCTGATAATGATGGTATGAAGGGTTTGGGGACACAAACAACTTTCTATTATTAAAAATTATTCCAGGTTCCTGTTTTTTTTTTCCTCTTTCCTTTGGATATTTCCCATCTCATTCATTAGCTAAATTCAAGTCCTAATGATTTTAGTTCTCCAATATCTTTCTCATTCCTCCCTCCCCATTCTGATTGCCACCTCTATTTCAGGATCTTATTAACTCTTCTTTTTACCCATTTATTCAATGTCTACTGTATGCTCTTCCTAACTCTTTCACCCATTACAAACAGATATAGTCCATCAAGACAAATTTTCACATTGGTCATATAAAAAAAAATCTTTACCTTTCTATTATGAGGTGAGAAGCATGTTTCATTAGTCCTCTAGAATCATCCCTGGTCATTTCATTGATAAGAATTCAGCCCAATAGTATTCTATCACATTTCTATACCATAGCTTGTTTATCTATCCCCCCAGTTCATGGACACCCTCTCAGATTCCTATTTAGAGTTTAATTTAGAATAAATCCTTCTTTTAATCTACCCTCCCTCCAATTTCCCCTCTTTGCTGGTCCCCTTTTCATCCTGTTTAATAAAATAATTTTTGTACCCAACTTTGTATGTATATTCTTCCTTATTTTGCACAGCTCAGATGAGAATGAGGTTAATATATCAGCTGCTTCCCTCCTCATCCTTACTGTTTTTTTATGTAGATGTCTTTTGTGCACCCTGATTATATAAGATAGCTTCCCTAAATCCTCCTTTTCCTTCCTTCAAGCCTGTGAATTTGTCTCCCCCCTTTACCCCATTCTTTTCTTAAATCATCAAGACATAACAAAACTACTCCCAGGCCCTTTCTAACTAGACTCCCTTTACGAATCCTGATGATAAGAAGAGTTCAGAGAAGACACTTGTATCATCTCCTCATGTTAAAATGTAAGCAGTTTAACTTTATCACATTATTAATTCATATTTACCTTTTGATGTTTCTGTTCACTCTTGTGTTTGACCTTTAAAGTTTCTCTGCATCTCTAGCCTTTTCATTAGGAATACTTGGAAGTCATCTATCTTATTTGAGATCTAGTTTCCTCTGTGGCATTATGCTCATATTTGCTGGGTAAATTATTCTTGACTATAAACTCTTAAAAGTTAATTCCTTTTCTAATCTTTTTTCCATAGTACTCATTTCAATTCTTCCTCAGACATTTATAATTTCATTTATAATTTTTTTAACCTTTTATAACTCTGGTTTTATCTCTTTAGGAATTCTAGTTAGGTTTGTGCCCAAGCTGTGCATTTCTTTGAAGCATTGCTTGTAGATGTTTTAGAGTCTTATCTTTTGTATTTTATCTTGAGTGTCCCTGCCACTGTAAAAACTTTTATTGTGGTGTAATCCTTTTCTTGTTTTTCCATTCTTCCAATCTTCTTCCTGACTTTGAACTAGATGTCCTAACCTCTATGGAACTTCTGGAGGGAATGCCTGAGGTAGTCTTATTCTTATTGCTGCTTTCGTGGGGGTACAAAGTGTTGTGCTATTCTAGGGTTTCAGGGAAGGACCAGGAACCTATAAGCTTTAAAGGTCTCTCAAAATGTCTGATTAAAACAGAGCCTGGTTTCTGCCTTCCTATCAGAAATATATAAGTTCCTGGCCTGGGTTTGGGTCTATGTTAGACACATTGCTAATGGATTTAGACCCTATCATCTACCTGGAAAGCTCTGTAAGAGTAAAAGAATTATAGATTCCCCTTTGGTATGGGATTCCTTCCTTGGTTATTCCTCTGCAAGCTGAGCTAGATGCTAGAAGTGAGGACATATTCTGTACATGAAGAATGAGCCACATCTCTGAAGATGCTGGTGCTTCTGAGCATTCTCCACTCTTCATATTTAAACACCACTCCTCTGAATGGTCCCTTTCTCAGTCTACCCAGGATTTGTGACTCAAAACTGGATAATGGGCAACAAAGGTGTCAGTTCACCCCTGTCTCCATCTCAGCAACCCAGTATAGGTCTAGTAGTGCCCTATATGAATCTAGGACTTTCTCTTGCGTTGGTACACAGTGTTTTCCTGGGCACTGGAATGTTCCACATGGGTTGTACTCCTAATTGACTTCATCCCCAGTGTCCACTTACCTCTCCATCTTCCTATCTTGATCTGAGCTAAACAAATGATTCACAATAACTTTTTCTGGGTTCCTCTGACAGGATTCAACATGGCATATTTTCTAGGTCATTTTGGAGGTGAATATGGAAAGGAGCTCACTATACAGCCTTTCACCACTCTACCATCTTGATCTTATTAACAGTCTCCTCCATTTCCAACTCCCTCACCACAGCATCACTTTTGTATTGGTACTCCTTAAGGCAGAATGCCTATTTCATAGAGTTGTGGAGAGGATCAAAGTGGCAAAGTTAGGACTTAAGTCTCAATTCTTTGGTCCTTAATTTAGTGCTTTTCCTATTGTACCATGATCCAGCATGACTTTATGTACTTATTTTACCTTTTTCATCTTCCTTTTTTTTGGAGGAAGTTGGCAGCATACCAGGATATTCCCATTGGAAGAGGGCAGTGGTGGCAAAGAAGACCATCTCACTATAGGTAGAGTTGCTCTAACAGGAACCTACTGTGCCTCTATGAGGGGTGGGGTAGGAAAGGAGGTATACCTGGAGAGGAGCACCATGGATAAGGATAATGAATAAGGCTGAGTGAAGGAACAGGATGCCAATCCATTGTGTAGGCTGTTCAAACAACATGAGGTGAGCTGAGACACATATATAGCAATTTCTAGACTGTCAGGGGGAAGGAAACATGCCTCCATTCCAGGAGAAGAAAGGGGATACCACCAGAAGCCAACAGCCTGGGACACAGCCTCAGAAACGTTGCTTTAGTTATGGATATGGATGCCTAGTATATGTTGATTGAATTGAATTGTATTTATGCCCATCTAGCCCCACCATTAGAGAGCAAATGAAATCCATTTTCTAGAATTCTGGCTCATAAAAGTCCCAGTTATACTTGCCTAGGCATTTGAATCCTATTAGTTTATATTTTTTTAACTAATTTTAATTTACTGGAGAAGGGATGAAATAGAAATTGCAGTTGCCACCATATTCTTTAATTAGTAGTACACATCAATGTATCCATTTAAAAATACACTTCATATAAAACAGGACATTAGCTACAATTCTGTTGCTATCCAGTTATGTCAAAGTGAAAAATGATGGCATACATTTATACTTAAATTAAGGAATTAGTACCATTATATATATATATGTGTGTGTGTGTGTGTTTATATATGTATAAAACACACATATTTGTAAAACAATGATAGCTAATATTTAACAACTAGTTTTGCAAAGTGCTTTACACATGTTATATCTCATTTGATTTTTATCTTTATACTTATGTGAGGTAGGTGCTATGATCCTCACTTTACAGATGAAAGAAATGAGACTACACCAAGTTAACTCCCAGGGCCACATAACTAGTATGAGGCAAGATTTGAATTTGGGTCTTCTGTTCTCAAAATTCACTGCTTTTGCCATTATACCTAGTTGTCTCAAAAACACCTTTACAAGGTATTATACATACATATGTATAAATATTCATATATATTTTTATATATGTACATATATATTACTTGATCCTCACATCAACTCTGGGGGAATATTATGTCATAATCCCCACTTTACAGATGAATAAACTGAATCTCAAAAAAGATTTAATGATTTGCTCATGATCACACAACTCTTAAGTGTCAGTGTCAGAATTTGAACCCAGATCTTGCCTGATTCCAAGCTCAAAGCCTTTTCCATTATGCTCTCCTGCCTCCACAGCAGAAAATCACTTTGTTAGGATAACCATGGTTATACTTATTTCCATTTGGTTTTATGAAGTGAATATTGTTTGGAGAAAAGATTAGTCATCTCAGCTTTGGAATGCTAGTCATAATTTTAATAGAAAACGAATCACTAAGTATGTGTTTAAAATATCTGATATCATTAAGCAATAGAAAAAGGATCTTTATCTGACTTGGAGCGAAGCTCAGAGGAGTAAGAGTTTTCATTATCTGGAATTATTTTAATATTCATTTGAAAGATGCTACACATCCTGAAATCATATAAGGCATACATAGCCTTTTAGGTCAAGCCATTCAACCCAATTTCAATTTTGTGATACCAAGGGGTTTTTACAGATGGGAACTCCATGGCATTAAGCCCAAATGGTTAAGATACATCCATCCCCTTATGCCCCTCACATCTCTCAGGCACCCAATATAATCTATTCTAATTCATCTGCAACTTTGTATGATTCCCTTAATCTATTTATATTTAATAAACAGGAAACATCTCTGGTGAATAATGAGTTCTATATTCTTATTACCCATTACATAAAATGATATCTTTTTTCAAGTTTTAAGAGATATTCTACAATCCCAGTATTTGGAGATGAACAAGTCTGTGCTGACTTTATCAACAAGCTTTGCAAATATATAAATATTAATTATGTTTCTTCTCATCCTAAATCTTTCTAAATAGCAGTTAAGAGCATAGTTGACTAGGAGAATTGAGTTGTCACTGTTAGGGGTTAGCAAATCAAGAAGATAGGAGTCAGGTAAAATAAATGATGAATTTAGTTTTAGACATAATGCTCATTTAAAAAAATAATTTTAATTTTAAAATATTTTTCCATGTTTACATGATTCATTTTCTCCCCCCCCTTTTTACTCCCCCCTCCCAGAGCTGACAAGCAATTCCACTGGGTTGTACAAATGTTATCACTTGATACCTATTTCCATATTTTTCATTTTTGCTATAGAGCAATCTCTTAAAGCCTAAACCCCAACTCACATACCCACACATACATGTGATACGTGATGTCATATATTTTGCTTTTGTATTTCTACTCCCATAGTTCTTTCTCTCAATGTGGATAGTATTCTTTCCCCTAAGCCCTTCAGGAGTATCCTGGCTTATTGCATTACTACTAGTAGCAAAGTCTACCATGTTCTCCTGGTTCTGCTCATTTCACTTTGTGTCAGTTCATTGAGGTTCTCCCAGTTCACATAGAAATCCTTCAGTTCATCAATCCTTACAGCACAATAGTATTCCATCGCCATCATATACCACAATTTATTCAGTCATTCCCCATATGAAGGATATCCCTTCATTTTCCAATTTTTTGCCACCACAATGAGTGAAGCTATGAATATTTTTGTGCAAGTATTTTTCCTTATTATCTCTTTAGGGCACAAACCTAGTAGTGGTATGGCTGGAAGTCAGTCTTTTAAAGCCCTTTGGGCATAGTTCCAAATTGCCTTCCAGAATGGCTGGATTAATTTACAACTCCATCAATGCATTTGTGTCCCAATTTTGCCACAACTCCTCCAACATTTATTATTTTCCTTTGCTGTCATATTGACCAGTCTATTAGGTGTATGGTGATACCTCAGCATTGTTTTGATTTGCATTTCTTTAATTATGAGAGATTATTATATTAATATTTTAGAAATTATGAACTTAAAAAATCCTTACTTTCTGTCTTAGAGTTAAGACTAAGTATCCATTCTAAGTCAGCAGAGCAGTAAGGACTATGCAATTGGGGTAAAGTGATTTTTCCAAGGTCACACAATTAGGAAGTGTCTGAGTTCAGATTTGAACCTGGGACCTCTAGATTCCAGGTCTGGCACTCTGTACACTATACCTCCTAGGTGCTCCATGAGCTTAGTTTTAAAGGGGCTAATGGGGTACCCATGTGGAAGGAGATGATCTAAATGCAGTTGGAATGGCTCAGATGGTGTTCAGGAGACAATAAAGAACTGGGGATGGGGATGGAGGTTTAGGTGTTGGTTAGCACAGAGTGATTATTGAAGCTGTTGGAGTCATAGGACATACATAGAACCTGAAATAGAAAGAGATTTTTTATATCATCTATTCCATCCCATTTATTTCCAATGAGGAAGCTAAAGCCTAGAGAGGTTAAATAACTCAAGTAGGTTAAATAACTCAAGTTACACAAAGAGATAGGATTCAAATCTATATCATCTCATTCTAAATCCACCATATTTTCCATCACAACATGTTCCCTCAAAAGAACTGAAATGATTGAGGGTGGTATTAGAATCCATCAATCAATTGGGCTCTATTGATTAAAAATAAACATTTATTAAGCATCTACTATGTACAAGCCTATACAGAAAACTTTTATTAGTCCAATGCTCTTTGATAAGATCTCTAGAGAAGAGTATTCAGGAAGAGGGAATGACCAAGGATCTTAGCAAATATTTCCCTTAAGGGGTGAAAAGAGGAGGAACAAAGACAGATATTGTTATGTCTTGTCATTTGCCTGTGTACTATTAGAATCCAGTGCATACACTTGGCACTTGATAGATGTAAGTCAGTGTGGGCAAAATGCTTTGCAAACCTAAAGTTTTAATTATTATCATTATCTTGTTCTTATCTTTTTAATGGAATTTAAAATGATCTTAAGACAAATCAATTTCTTTCTTGCTCTTGTTCTTGTTCTTCTTGTTCTTCCTCTTCCTCTTCTTCTTTTCTTCTTCTTTCTTTTTTTTTTAAACCCGTATCTTCTATATATTGGTTCTAAGGCAGAAGAGCAGGAAGATCTAGGCAATGGGGGCTAAGCAACTAGCTAAGGTCACACAGCTAGGACATATCTGAGGCAATATTTGAACCCAGGTCTTCTCTTCTCCAAACCTGGCTTTCTATCAACTAAGTCACTTGCTTGCTTCCTCTGCTATTATTATTTTGCATTTAATGATCAAGGAACTGTTGAACAGTAGATGAAAAAAACTGCTGTTTAGAACTAAAGAAAAGTATTAGGACATAAGCTCATCTCTTCTAGGCTTCCTGAAAGAAAACTTGGTACAGCTCCAATATAAGACAGGATGACCTCATCCCATTGCTATATGATTTTGATTTCATCCACAATATCTGTATTTCTTAAAGATTTTCATTCCATATTGTTTGGAGATGATTAGTATTTCATATGGTGATATTAACTAAAACGTTCTTAGCTCGTTATGGATCATTGTTCTATCTGGATGAAGGTGAGGCACCAGTTTGGTATGTGATCATGTTCTGGTTTCAATATTTTCTTGGTTGAGTAATTAAGGATATTTTGAGGTTACTGTATTTATAAAAAGTGGGGCACTATTGAATGGATGGAATGCCAGGTTTGGGGTCAGGAAGACTCTTCTTTCTGAGTTCAAGTCTAGCCTCAAACACTTACTGACCTTGGGAAAGTCAATTACTCTTTGTATCAATTTCCCCATTTGTAAAATAAGGATAATAATAGCGCCTACCTTCCAGGGTTGTTATGAGGTTCAAATGAGATAATAATTGTAAAGCACTCAGCAGAATGCCTGGCATAAAGTAAGAGCTATAAAAATGTTTCCTAGTATTATTATTATCCTGCTTTATCATGTATTCTTCAAATAGCTAGAAATCTTGCTCTTTTTTGGTGAGGAAGTATTAACATTTTATAGCTAGCTAAGGATGATAGACACTATAATTTGTTAATATTTTATGGGCTTTTGTTAGAATATGGGTTTCTAGATTATTAATATGTAGTTAATTGTAGTTTACAATTCTAAAAGAACACTTGAAACTGATATTTTATAAGTATCAATAGAATTATTATTATTAATGTTAATTTAATAATTAAATAGTACAATAATAACAATTGAATATATGGGAGTTTTTATATCCATTTAATCATTTTAATTGCCTCTTTTTTGGCCTTCTTCAGCTACATTATGTCCAATTTCTTTCTTGATGATGTCCATTATGAAATTTTGTTGTCCTCAACAGAATATTAGACTAATGTGTGTTAGGAACCTTTTACAAAGACACCTAGGATGCTTTTCCTGGATTGCTACTGATAGCTAGCTGAGGGACCACAATTTGGTGCATTTGGGGTTATTTCTCCAAAATGAATTACTCTATATTTCATAATGAAATGAATCTGCCACTTTTTGGGCCCCTCAGAAAGCATGCTACCTTGTCTTGGTAGATTTCTAGCAAAATCCATAGTTAACACTTCTCTGTCCACAAACATCAGTGCCTATTGAGTTGTCCCTGATCATATTTTCCTGTTTCAAATCTGGTTCTTTTATCCAGTGATAAAAGAATCCCACCAGTTTCAGTGGTAGTAATTTTTTGAGCTTTCAGGGTGGAACTCTATTAAAGTTTTCCTGTATACCTGAAGACCAGTGGGGAATGCTCCTTGCCCACATACTTATTAACCTCCATTAAAAGAGAAATCTGTCATTATTTCCCCCTTTAGGAGATTATTTTGTCTCGTTCCCACATAAAGCTTATGTTTGCCAGTGAGACATTTCAAAAATCTCATTCTATCAGCTTGCCAGGTATGAAAGTGAAACTCTACAGTCTACAAGCCTCAGGGTCTTGTCTGGAACCATTTTATGACCTGTTTCTTCATACTTAACTTTTTTTTTCCCCTTACTGCAACTTGGGCATCACATTTAATGTGGACGTAATGACTTCTCCCCTTAGCAGTGCTCCAATTTGAACTTTTCCATCAATTAATAAATCAATGAGCATTTATCAAAGGCCTCCAATCCTAGGCTGGTACTACAGGCAGAGCTAAGGATTTGTGGACAAAAATGAAACAGTCCTTGTCCTCAAGAAGCTGACATTTCTTCCCTTAGCTCTTCTCAGTAATACAAAGATCCACGACAAAACTAATGGACCCGTGATGAAAATGCGATCCACCTCCAAAGAAAGAAATGAGAGAATCTGAAGGCAGATTGAAGTGTACTATTTTTAATGTTTTTGTCTTTTTTTCCTTTTGGGGCTCTGTTTTCTTTCCAACATGACTAATATGGACATATTTTTTGCATGATTACACACGTAACCTATATCAAGTTGCTTTTTCTCTCAATGAGGGAGAGGGGCAGAAGGGAGAAAAATTAGAAATCAAAAAATTTTAACACAAACATAAAATTTGTTCTTACATGTAATTGGGGAAAAAATAAAATAAAAAAGAAGTGTACATTCTTTAGCAAGAGGATATTTTATAGCCTAACAAAGAAACTCTAGAGATATCTAAAGTTCAAACTTCACCCTATCTCTCTCTTCCTCAAGAAGCTCCAATAGCTTGTCTCTAGGATAAAATACAAACTGCTTCATTTGGCATTTAAAACCAAATGTGTAACAAACCTAATTAGACATAGTCCAGCAGTTTTAAGGTTTAAAATGCAATAAACACTTCTGGATCATAAAACCCAATTAAAAACCACTTTACTGCTGGGACTTCTGGGTAAGCATGGCAGCAGTCTAGATGCGGGACATTTCCTCTCCTCAGACCCACTGATATAGACTACCTCAAAAGACCCCAAAAACCATTTTCATAAGAATGAAGGGGCTCTACAGTAGAGTGAAGCATTGAAGGTATGTGGGATTTGGGCACATCCACACTATAAGGAGGTGAAAAAGCTCCCACCTAAACATGATCTGATCTAACCTCCCCCACCCCACCTACAGAGTCAGAGTCAGAGTCAGCAAGCACCAGAATCAGCAAGTGAGCGAGGGACACCTCTGGAGTGAGCAAGTGGTACCTCTAGGTCCTTAGGAGCTGACTAAAAATACTGAGGACCTACCCCTGAGAGCAGCTACACCTGAAACACCAGTGGGCTGGGGAATGCCGACCATGGGTGCTCTCAGCAAGAGGGGCAGAGAAGAACAATGAACAGCAGAAGCTGCTGAGATCCAAGAGCTTGCCTCAGGCAAAATCCTTGCTCCTTGACGCCATACTCAGAGAGCCTGCCTATTTCACTCAGATTTCTGACTAAAAAGGGAAGAAAAAAACCCATTGTGATGGCAAATTGTGCCCAGGAGCCTCAAACTCCATCCACCACCAAAAAAAAAATTAAAAAGAAGGCATTGACCCTTGAAATTTTTTATGGAGGAAAAACCCAGGCTACAGAGGAAATACAGGAGGAAATTCAAACAATGCCAAAACCTTAAAAAAAATGGAAATTTTCACAAGCTCTTGAAGAATTTAAATTGGAGCTTATCCAGAAGATGGAAGCCTTTTGGCAAGAAAAGTGGGAAATAGTTCAAAGAGAAAATAACAGTTTGAGGGACAAGAACTCCCAATTGGAGAAACAGCTGGAAGCTACGAAAAGCAGGATAGGCCAAACTGAAAATGAAATTCAAAAGATTAAAGCAGACAACCAAAAGATTATAACAGAAAACCAGGCCCTAAGGACCAGATTTGGGCAAATGGAAACCAATGATCTTGAAAAACAGCAAGAATTAATAGAGCAAAGTTAAAAGACTGACAAAATAGAAGAAAACATAAAATATCTCAATGACAAGATGACAGATCAAGAAAACAGATCACAACTAGACAATTTGAGAATCATTGTTCTACCTGAAAAGGCAGAAATAAACAGAAATATTGACATCATGCTACAAGAAACCATCCAAAAAAACTTTCCTGATATTATTGAACAAGGGGGTAAAATAGACATTGAAAGAGTTCACAGAACACCCTCTACACTAAATCCCCAAAAGACAACTCTCAGGAATGTAATTGCCAAATTCCAAAGCTTTCAAGCTAAGGAGAAAATTCTACAAAAAGCCAAAAAGAGACAATTCAGATACCAAGAAGCACCAATCAGGATCACACAAGACCTGGTATCTTCCACACTAAAGAACCACAAGGCCTGGAACATGATTTTCAGAAAGGCAAGAGAACTAGGAATTCAACCAAGGATCACCTATCCATCAAAACTGACTATATACTTCCAGGGGAAAGTATGGGCATTCAACAAAACATAAGATTTTCAAATATTTGTAAAGAAAAGACCAGAACTAAATTGAAAGTTTGATATCCAAACACAAATATCAAGAGAAAGATGAAAAGGAAAATAAGAAAGAGAGGGAAATGGGGGAAAATATTTCTTTTTTATTCAAACTCTCTTCTTTGAGGGTTACAATTAGATCAAATTATATATATTAATATGTGGGGGAAATGCTATTTGTAACTCAAAAATTGTATTCATTATTATAGTAACTAGAAGAATCACTCATAGGAAAAGATTGGGGAATTAAGGGCTATAAGATGATATGCAAAAAAGGGTTGGGGGAATCGAAGATGGTACCAAGAGATACTTAAAGAAATAAAATAAATAGGATAATCTTTATCACACAAAGATACACATGGGAAGGGGAGGTGAAGAATACTCTTATAAGAAGGAGAAGAAGAGAGTGTGCTAATAGGTAATATTTAAACCTTCCTCTCAGTGAAATCAATTCTGAGAGGGAAGAGCATCTAGATCCATTAGGATCTTGAATTCTATCTTATCCTATAGGGTGAGGGATAAGGGAAAACTAAGGGGGGAGGGGGAAGGGAGTACAAAAAGGGAGGGAAGGAGAGGGGGGAGGGAACTTAACAGACTCTAAAAAAACAAGAAGGAAACAAAAAGGGAGGGACCAGAAAGGGAAGCACATTAAGGGAGGGGATTAGGAAGATTGATTAAAAGTAAACCATAGGTTTAAAAGGATATAGCAAAAGAAGAAAGGACAGAACTAGGAGAGGATATCAAAGTGTTAGGGAATTCACAAGTGAAAACCAAAACTTTGAATGTGAATGGGATGAACTCACCCATAAAATGTAATAGAATAGGAGAGTGGATTAGAATCCAAAATCCTAGCATATGTTGTCTACAAGAAACATACCTGAGGTGGGTAGATACTCACAAGGTCATAATCATAGGTTGAAGCAAGACCTATAGGGCCTCAACTGATAGAAAGAAGGAAGGAGTTACAATCATGATATCTGACAAAGCCAAAGTAAAAATAGACCTGATTAAAAGGGATAGGGAAGGTAAATACATCCTGATAAAAGGGAGTATAGACAATGAGGAAATATCACTAATCAACATGTATGCACCAAATGGTATAGCATCCAAATTTCTAAAGGAGAAACTAGTAGAATTAAAGGAGGAAATAGATAGTAAAACTATACTAGTGGGAGACCTGAACCTACCACTATCAAATTTAGATAAATCAAATCAAAAAATAAATAAGGAAGAGGTAAAAGATGTGAATGAAATATTAGAAAAAATTAGAGATAATAGATATATGGAGAAAAATAAATAGGGACAAAAAGGAATACACATTCTTTTCAACAGCACATGGTACATTCACAAAGATTGACCATATACTAGGTCATAAAAACATGGCAAACAAATGCAGAAAAGCAGAAATAATAAATGCAACCTTTACAGATCACAAGAAATAAAAATAATGATCAGTAAGGGTACATGGAGAGCCAAATAAAAAATTTAATTGGAAATTAAATAATATGAGTCTCCAAAATTGGTTAGAGAACAAATCATAGAAACAATAATTTCATCAAAGAAAATGACAATGATGAGACATCCTTTCAAACTCTATGGGATGCAGCCAAAGCAGTACTTAGGGGAAAATTTATATCCTTGAGCTCATATATTAACAAATTATGGAGGGCAGAGGTCAATAAATTGGACATGCAACTCAAAAAACTTGAAAGTGAACAAATTAAAAACCCCCAGAAGAAAATTAGAGATCCTAAAAATGAAGGGAGAAATTAATAAAATCAAAAGTGATAGAACTATTGAAGTAATAAATGAGACTAGAAGCTGGTATTTTGAAAAAAACAAACAAAATAGACAATCTAATAAAAAAAGGAAAGAAGAAAACCAAATTAACAGTATCATAGATGAAAAGGGAAAGCTCACCTCCAAGGAAGAGGAAATTAAGGCAATCATTAAAAACTATTTTGCCCAATTATATGGCAATAAATATGCCAATCTAGGTGATATGGACAAATATTTACAAAAATATGAATTGCCTAGATTAACAGAAGAAGAATTCTTAAATAATCCCATATCAGAAAAAGAAATTGAACAGGCCATCAAAGAACTGCCTAAGAAAAATCCCAAGGGCCTGATGGATTCACAGGTGAATTCTATCAAACATTCAAAGAAAAGCTAATCCCAAAACTATAAAAACTATTTGACATAATAAGCAAAGAAGAGTTCTACCAAATTCCTTTTATGACAAATATGGTACTGATTCCAAAGCTAGGCAGGTCAAAAATGGAGGAAAAAAAAAACTACAGACCAATCTCCTTAATGAACATAGATGCAAAAATCTTAAATAGGATACTAGCAAACAGACTCCAGCAAGTGATCAGGAGGGTTATACACTATGATCAGGTAGGATTTATACCAGGAAATTAAGGATGGTCCAATATCAGGAAAACCATCCACATAATTGACCATATCAACAAGCAACCAACAAACATCACATGATTATCTCAACAGACACAGAAAAAGCCTTTGACAAAATAGGAATAGAAGGGTCTTTCCTAAAAATAATAAACAGTATCTATCTAAAACCATCAGCTAACATCATCTGCAATGGGGATAAGATAGATGCATTCCCAATAAGATCAGGAGTGAAACAAGGATGCCTATTATTACCATTATTATTTAACACTGTACTAGAAACACTAGCAGTAGCAATTAGAGAAGAAAAAGAAATTGAAGGTATCAAAATTGGCAATGAAGTGACCAAGTTATCACTCTTTGTGGATGATATGATGGTCTACTTAAAGAATCCTAGAGAATCAACTAAAAAGCTAGTGGAAATAATCAACAACTTTAGCAAAGTTGTAGGATACAAAATAAACTCATATAAGTGATCAGCATTTCTATATATCTCCAACACATCTCAGCAGCAGGAATTAGAAAGAGAAATTCCATTCAAAATCACCTTAGACAATATAAAATACTTAGGTATCTATCTGCCAAGACAAACACAGGAACTGTATGAACACAACTACAAAACACTCTCCACACAATTAAAACTATATCTAAACAATTGATTGAAATCAATGAAATCAATGAAAAACATTGATTGCCATGGGTAGGATGAGCTAACATAATAAAAATGACCATCCTACCCAAACTTATCTATTTATTTAGTGCCATATCCATCAAACTTCCAAAGAACTTTTTTACTGAATCACAAAAAAACCATAACAAAGTTCATTTGGAAGAACAAAAGATCAAGGATACCCAGGGAAATCATGAAAAAAATGCAAAGGAAGGTGGCCTTGCAGTCCCAGATCTCAAACTATACTATCAAGCAGTGGTCATCAAAACATTTTGGTACTGGCTAAGAGATAGAAAAGAGGATCAGTGGAATAGACTTTGGGTAAGTGAACTAAGCAAGACAGTCTATGACAAGCCCAAAGATCCCAGCTTTTGCTGTTATCTTACTAGTCTACATGTTATCTTACTAGTCTACCTGTTATCTTACTAGTCTACATAAAGAAAAAAAACACTTTACTAATGAAAAATTAAAGGAACACAGTCTAAAAGGATATAAAGGACATAAAATATTTCTCCCCCTGTAGTCACTAATTCAGGAAGATGACCTGAAAATAATTGAACTCAAAACTATGTCTGATGCCCCTTGTCTTTATTCTATGCCTCTGAAAATGGAGGGGACTAGAAAATGAACCCAGTACTTATAAGCACACATTCTGTAACTTCATAATGCAATCCTATAGAATTCCATTACATTCTATGAATCAAGGGATGAAGATAGTTGGTTGATTGCATGGACTCACTTGAGTTACATTCAAACGCTGTTAATTAACCAATGAAAGTGAACTGTTCCTCATTTCTGTTTTCACGTGAAGACGTAAGAAGTGGAGGGCTCTCAGGTTTGGGGCTATGTGATCTATTCACCCATGGCCCTAGTGCTGCTTTTGTCTCTCTTATGTCTAATATCACTAACTTCTAGGTGAAAATTAAAGATGATTATGACCTTTTGGACTTTAAAAGGTTGAGAATGGGCCATCAAAAATCTGGGAGCATAGTTGCTGTTAAGATTTTCAGGAAGCTAGTGAGCTACCTGGAACAATCCAGCAGTTCAGAGTTGTAGACTCAGTCATCCATTGGCTATGCTACATTTGGAAAAAAACCTGAGTTTAAATCTGACCTTAGACTCTTATCTGATTTGTTACCCTGTAAAAGTCACTTAAACTGTTGTCTACTCATTTTCCTCATCTGTAAGAAGGGAATAATAGAAACTACTTCCCAGAGATGTTGAAAACATATGAGGCAATATATATATATACACACACAGTGATTTGCCAACTTTAAAGTGCTATGTAAGTACTAGCCACTGTTGATATTATAAGTTTTAGAGAAGATGCTTATGTGTACTGATAGAGGAAATTTCCTTTTTGGGAATATTCCTTCTTAGACTAGTAAGATAACAGGTCTAGTCTCCCCCAATTTGATTGAACAAGAATAAAGTAAATAATAATCAATAATAAGGGGACAGAGCCAACATGGTGAGTAGAAGTAGGGAAAGCTTGAACCACTATGAGAATCCTCTCCAACAAACCTTAAAATAACACCTCAAAACAAAGCTGGAGAGAAAGAACCAACAAGGAGTTAGAGTGAAGCAACTTTCATGTAGAGAATAACTTGAAGGTAGACAGAAAAGGGTCTGGTTCACTGAGGTAAAAGGGGAGCATAGCCCACAAGAGACTATACCAAGGAGTACTAGCACAAACCATCAGCAAGCCCTCCTACCCCACATTTACTGTTCTAGGTTCTGAACCTGGGCCCAAGCCAATGTCCAGATCCTGAGAACCTGACTAAGGCAATAGCAGTACAACTCCACACATACCCCACAAGTTTCAAGCTCCAGCCCAAGCCTGCAGTGAGGTCTAGAATCCTAGAGCAAGACAGTCTGCACAGTACATTTGATCTGTGTAATCCCAGAGTAAGACCTGGAGCACCAGCCCAAGCTTGTAGTGAGGACTTAAACCCCAATATCAGGCAGTCTGCTCCACATATTAGTTCTGTGTAATCCCAGGGTGAGGCTCTGAGCCTCAGATCAAGACAGTCTGCATCACACTGGCCCCAGACCAAGGCCCAGAGCTAGCCCCTACCAAAACTCAAATCAAAGTTACAAGCCCCAGGGCAAGATAGTCCAAAGTGTGCCTGACCTAATCAAGCCCAGAATGAGAACAAAAGCCTCTGTCCAAGACTGAAGCTAGACTCTGAGCCCCAGAACAGTATAACTCACAGTGCTCTAAGCTCTGCAGCTATCAGCAGTCTCAGGGAGTGACTGAATTAGTAGTGGGAAATGATTTTCAAAGCTCCCAGCCCATAGGTCATTATGTCACCTTCAAAGAATTGATACTTTCAGAAACCTAGAAACAGAGCTGCAAGTAGCATCAAAGAAAAACCCAACTATAAGAAAGTGCTCTCTACCCTGAGAACAAATCCTACCCTTAAGATAAATGTGAACATCAAGAAAAGAGCTGGGGAAATTAAAAAACATTTTTTAAACATCTACCTAACCATAGAAAAAATTTATGGAGATAAAGAAGAGCAAGGCACACACATAGAGGGGGATAGTGAAAGCAAAGCAAGCATATAAAACTTCAAAGAAAAATATAAGAATTGATCTTAGGCTCTGGAAGTGCTCAAAAAAGAATTTAAAAAATCAATTAAGAGAGGTAGAGGAAAAGGAGAGAAAAGGGAGAAAAGAAAGCAAATGCAAGAAGAAAATAACAGAATTAGTCAAATGAAAAAGAAGATTCAAAAGCTCACCAATGAAAATCATACTTAAAAATTAGAATTGGGTAACTAGAAGCTAATGACTGCAAGAGATACCTAGAAACAATAAAACAAAAAATTTTAGAAGTGAAAAAAAAACCCAGAAGAAAATGTGAACTATCTCACTAAAAACAAGTGACCTGGAAAAGAGATCCAGGAGAAATATTTTAATCATTATTGGAGGGGCCATCTGGGTGGCTCGGTGGATTGAGATCTAGGCCTAGAGACAGGAGATCTTAGGTTAAAATCTGGCCTCAGACACTTCCTAGCTATGTGACCCTGGGCAAGTCACTTGATCCCAATTCCTAGCCCTTAGCATTCTTCTGCCTTGGAACCAATACATAGTACTGATACCAGGATGGAAGGTAAGGGTTTAAAAAAGAAAAGAATTATTGGACTACTTGAAAACCATGATAAAAAAAGGCCTGGACATCATTACACAAGAAATTTTCAAAGAAAACTGCCCCAATATTCTTAAATAAGAGAGTAAAATAGAAACTAAAAAATATACAGATCACCTCTAGAAATAAATCCCCAAATGTCAACTCCCAGGAATAATATAGGCAAATTCAAGAGCCCCTAACCCAAGGAGAAAATACTACAAGCAACCAGAAAGAAACATTTCAAATACTATGGAGCCACAATCAGGATTTACAAAGAACTTAGAAGCCTCTCCATCAAAGAATCAGAAGCTTAGAATATGATATTCCAGAAGGCAAAAGATCTAGAGTTATAATCCAGAATTATCTATCCAACAAAACTGAGTATATTCTTTCAGGGAAAATGGTCATTTAATAAAAGAGAAGACTTAAAAGAATTCCTGATGGAAAGATCAAACTTAAATAGACGATCCAAGAGAAGCCTAAGAAAGTAAATAAGAGAAAATTTAAGGGATTCAATGAAGTCAAATTGTATGTATTTCTATGTAGAAAGAATGCTTTTTGTAATTCTTAAAAAATTTTTTTATCAGTATTAGAGCAGCTAGAAGAAGTATACATAGACAGGGTATGATAGTAATCTGATTTGAATTATGTGATAGCCAAAAAAAATCAAGAGAAGAAAAAGATGATTGGACTGAGAGAAAGGGAAGGGAGAGGGGGAATGGGAGAAATTATCTCATCTAAAAAAGCATGAAAAAATATTAAAGTGGAGGGGAGTATGAGGGTGGTGATGGGAAATGCTTAAACCTTATTCTCATTGTAATTAGCTCAGAGAGAGAAGAAGAAGCATACTCATACAAGCAGAACTTATTGTGCATTACCTGAAGTAAAAAAGCAGGAGTAGCAACCATGATTTCAGACAAAATTAAAGCAAAAATGGATCTGAATAAAAAATATAAGGACAAAAATTACATGTTGCCAAAAAGTACTACAGACAATGAAGTAATATCAACACTAAATATAAATGCACCAAATGGTATAGCCTCCAAATTCTTAGAGGAGGAATTAAATGAAGTTCAGAAGGAAATATTCCATAAAACTATACTAATGAAGGACCTCAACTTCCCCCTTTCATATCTAGATAAATCAAACCAACAAATAAGAAAAAAGTAAAGGAAGTGAATGAATTTTAGAAAAGTTAGAACAAATAGATTTATTGAATGAGAATAAAAAGGAATATTCCTTCTTTTTAGCAGTACATGGTTCCTACACAAAAACTGACTATGTATTAAGGCATAAAAACTTCATAATCAAATGCAGAAAAGCAGAAATAATAAGTAAATAATAAAAAATTAATCCTTTTCAAATAAAAAACAATGAAAATTATAATCAATAAGGGTCCATGGAAAGACAAATAAAAAATTAATTCTAAACCAAATAGCCTAATGCTAAAAAGAGTGTAAAGTCAAAGAATAAATTAAATAAACAATCAATAATTTCATTTATGGGAATGACAAAGAAACAACATATCAAAATTTATGGGATACATCCAAAGCAGTATTTACAGGAAATTTTATCTCTCTAAATGCATACATCAATAAAATAGAGGAAAAGCAGATCAATGATTTGGGTAGGAAACTAAAAAAAAACTAGAAAAAAATTTAAAACCTCCAATTAAAGATTAAATTGGAGATCCTAAAAACTAAAGGAGAAAATAAAATTGAAAGTAAGAGAACCATTCAACTAATAAACAAGATTAGGATTTGGTTTTATGAAAAGAAATAAAATAGATAGAGCACTGGCTAATTTCATTTTTAAAAAGGAAAAAGAAAAGTCAAATAATCAGTATCAAAAATGAAAAGGGTGAATTCACCACCAATGAAGAGGAAATTAAAACAATCATTAGGAGATATTTTGTTCAATTATATGCCAATAAGTCTGACAATCTAAGTGAAATGGAAGAATAATTACAAATTGCCTAGTTTAACAAAAGAGGAAATAGAATCCTTAAATACTCTCTCAGGGAAAGAAATTGAACAAACCATCAATGAACTCCCTAAAGAAAAAATCCCCAGGATTCATTAGTAAATTTTATCAAACATTTAAAGAACAATTAATCCCAACACTACATAAATGATTTGGGAAAATAGGCAAAAAAGGAATCCTATTTTGGATTTCTTTTTATGACACAAATATGGTACTGTTACCTGAGCCAAGAAGAATGAAAACATAAAGAAAATTATAGGCCAATTTTATCAGTAAATATAGGTGCAAAATTTTAAAATAAAATACTAGCAAGGAGACTGTAGCAATATATCACAAGGATCATTCACTATGACCAGATGAGATTCATACCAGGAATGCAGGGCTAGTTTACTATTAGGAAAACTATCAGTATAATGGATCATATCAATAAGCAAGCTAACAGAAATAACATGATTATGATTATTTCAACAGATGCAGAAGAAGCCTTCAACAAAATATAACACCTATTCCTATTAAAAACACCAGAAATCATAGGAATGGGTCATTCCTTAAAGTGACAAGTAGCATTTATCTAAAACCATCAACAAGTATCACCTGCAATGGGAATAAGTTAGAAGCATTCCCAATTAGATTAGCAGATTAGAGGGATGTCCTCTATCACCACTAACAATAAGAAAAGAAAAAGAAATTGAAGGTATTAAAATTGGCAATGAGGAGACCAAGTTATCACTCTTTGCAGATGATATGATGGTATACTTGGAAAATCCTAGAGAATCAACTAAAACACTAGTTGAAATAGTAAATAACTTTAATAAAGTTCCAAGATTCAAAATTAATCCATATAAATTATAGTCATTTCTATATATTGCCAACAAAGTTCAATAGCAAGAGTTAGAAGGAGAAATTCTATTTAAAACAATTGTAGACAATATAAAATACCTAGTAACCTATTTGCCAAGAGAACTTCAGGAATTAAATAAACACAATTACAAAACACTTTTCATACAAATGAAGTCAGATCTAAATAACTGAAAAAATATTAATTTGCTCATGAGTAGGCAGAACTAATATAATAAAAATGACAATTCTACCCAAGTTAATTTACTTATTTAGGGCCACACCAATCAAAGCACCAAATAATTATTTTGTAGAACTAGAAAAATAATAAAATTCATTTGAAAGAACAAAAGGTTAAGAATAGCAAGGAATTAATGGAAAAAATGTGAAGGAAGGTGGCCTAACAGTACCAAATTTCAAACTGTACTATATAGAAGTAATCATCAAAATAATCTGGTATTGGCTAAGAAATAGAATGGTAGATCAACAGAATAGATTAGATAAACAAGGGCAAGTGACCTTAGCAACCCGATGTTTGATAAATTTAAAGATGCCAGTATTTGGAATAAGAACTTACTGATTAACAAAAACCGATAGGAAAACTGGAAAACAGCATGGCAGCAACTAGGAATAGATCCATATCTCAACATCCTAAGGTCAAAATGGGTATATAATTTAGACAGAAAGAGAGATACCAAAACTAAATTAGGGGAACACAGAATAGTTTACCTGGCAGATCTTTGAAAAGGAAGGAATTTATGACTAAACAAAAGACAGAGAGTTTTATAAAATGTAAAATGAATAATTTTGATTATATTAAAAACCTTTTTACAAACAAAACTAATATAAACAAGAATCAAAGGGAAATAACAAACTAGTAAAAATGTGTACAACAAATTTCTCAGATAAATGTCTTATTTCTCAAAACTTTAGAGAAATAAGTCAAATTTTTAAGAATACCAACCCTTCCCCAATTGACAAATGGTCAAAGGATATGAACAAGCAATTTTCAGATGAAGAAATCAAAGCTATAAATAATCCTATGAAAAAATCACTTTGATTAGAGAAATGCTAATTAAAACTTCACACCTATCAGATTGGTCAATATAACAGTAAAGGAAAGTGATAAATGCGGGTGGGGAGGTGGCAAAATTGTGACACTAATGTATTGTTGGTGGAGTTGTGAATTGATCCAACCATTCTGGAGGGCATTTTGGAACTATGCCCAAAGGGCTTTAAAACTGTGCATACCCTTTGATCATATAATACCACTACTGTGTCTGTATCCCAGACATTACTACAAAAGGGGGGGGAAAGGACCTATTTGTGCTGTAGGAATGTAAGGGACATGGGATAGAGAAAAGTATATTTATAACAACTCTTTTTGTGGTGGCAAAGAATTGCAAATGGAGGGGATGTCCATCAGTTGGGGAATGGCTGTACAAATTGTGGCATATATTCATGGTGAGATACTATTTTGCTATAAGAAATGATAAGCAGGATGGTTTCAGAAAAAGCTGGAAAGATCTGCATGAATTGTTGCAGAGTGAAATAAGCAGAACCAGAAGAACATTGTACACATTAACAGCAATATTGTATGATGATCAACTATGAAACTTGGCTACTCTCAGCAATGCAATGATCTGGGACAATTCTGAAAGACTTATGGCAGGGAATGGTATCCACCTCCAGAGAAAGAACTGTTGGGAGTCAGATGCAGATCAAAGCATACTATCTTTCACATCAGTGTATTTATAGTTTTATTTTGGGATTTTGAATTTGTATGATTGTGCTCTTACAACAAATACTAATACAAAAGTGTGTTTTGTAAAATAATAAAGAGAATAAAGTCAAGGATTCCTATGCAAATAATTTCCATTTTAACCCTATAGATGCTGGAGATTTTTTATCTCCTTGTATTTGAATCTCTGGATCCAGTATCATACTAAAATGCTGGCCTGGTGTCAATGAAACTATTTCTTTTATTTTTTATTGAAAATTTTTATTTAATTAAAATGAAACCATTTATAAACTGACTGAAGAGTGGAAAACATAGAAGTATAATCTATTAAAATTTGAAAGATTTAGAAGTAAATCCTAGGCCCTTGCTTTAACTAAAGTCAACAGAAAAAAAAAAGATTTCATGTAGACTAACTAGATTAGAACCTAAAATCTCCAGCCAGCTCTTTCCAGTTGTTTTTAAAGATTTTCTTTCTTTTTTTTTTGACGCCTTCTCTTTTTTTCACCAGTCATCCCT
Source organism: Monodelphis domestica (assembly GCF_027887165.1). Taxonomy (NCBI): domain Eukaryota; kingdom Metazoa; phylum Chordata; class Mammalia; order Didelphimorphia; family Didelphidae; genus Monodelphis; species Monodelphis domestica. The sequence continues at coordinate 257,540,735 of NC_077231.1, read as the reverse complement.
TGTTTTCTTTTCTTTTTAACAACTTTTTTCTTAGAATTATTACTAAGCAATGGTGCCAAGGTAGAAAAGCAATTGGGATTAAGGGCTTGTCCAGGGTCTAGGAAGTATCTGAGGTGAAATATGAACCAGGTCCTCCTGTCTCCAGGTCTGGCTCTCTGTCCATTGTGCCACCTACCTGCCCCCCATCCATCCTCTTCTAATGAAGTCAGGGCAGAAGAAATGGCACTGATGACATTGATTGTATACAGTTGACATCATGACCTCATGTCATACAACTTCAGCACTGCCATTATGGGGGCCAGAGTCTAGTTAACAAGCATTTATTAAGCACTTACAGAGTACCAGGAACTAGTTGAACCCATTCAGCCCAGAAAATGAGAAAGGAGAAAAAAAGGGGGGAGTTGCTATTTTCACCAGTGAATGTTGTATCTTCTCTGAAGTCTGTGGTCCTGGTGAACCATCAGATGAAATTAATTCCAGAAGCTGAGACCCTGGACTTCAAGCTAGCTGCTACAGAGGCTACTTACTCAAGTAATGACAGCAGGATGGCAGCCAAACTGGCTGACCAGCTCTATGAGATAGAAAGAATTCCAATGCATTGCATGTTTCTGTGTTGTGGATTAATGCTCCAACCACAATTGCAGTGCCCTATAAACTGGAAAATAGAAAAATTGTGCCCAGTTCAAATCAGCTCCAGGAACTTGAGATATATTCTGAAAAACTGCCAGGCTTAATGTGAGTCCAGGTACTCCTGAACTCTAATTAAAGCCTGTATTTGCAGCCGGTATTCACCCAAACAAAGCTGAGTCAAACCGCGAGAAAATCTGTTATTACTCAACTCTGTACATAGTTTTCATGCAAGTAAAATATTACATAAAATTATGAACTGCTAAATATAAGAGCAGAAATTGAATGCAGGCATCAGGTTCACATGCTACCTTTCTCTAACCTTCCAGGGGATGCCAAGTATGGGTCACAGCTGTAGGCAGATGGCATGTGCCTACAGAGATCAAAGGCTCCATATACTGTGTGTGTCTAAGGCATAAGGCAAACATCTCCCCAGTCACCCTGTACTACTTGACTCTAATGCTGTAAAAAACAGTCAATGGTGAGCCCAACTATTGTTTTCTCTTTTGAAAGTTCCAGATATTATCAAGGAGAATGAGGCTAGCCAATCTTCCATGTACACACAAAACTTTCTATAAACTTAAAGGACACTTGCAGACATGCAGATTTTAAAAGAGAAAGGCTTTTTCAAGAAGTAAAAACTTCAAAAAGGGAAATATGAGGTGTTTTTCCTCTCTGTAACAATAACAATTTCTTTGTAGTTAAAGAAAAAAGTCTTGGGTTGGGAGGAAATAATGAATCTGTAACCATTCTATCTTTACTGGTACCCAATATCCCCTTTGCTTTTCTAAGGAGATTTCTTTCAAATACATCTCTCACAAGATTTCTAAATATTTCTATTAAACTCTCTTTATGAGTGATTTCACAAAATGCTTACTTCTTTCTTTTTGTTAGTTGCCTGTTTTGTTCTAAATCTCAGTTATGTGGATATTTGTATTGGTTTTTTGGGGGTTGGGGGGAAAGTTCCTCTGGCATGTCCCAATTTGCTTATGAAACTTGTAAGAAAAACAAGAATGCATATTTCAGAGCCTGACTCCAAACCCCAGACATGTATATACAGTACATGCAGTACATATGGTGGTTTGGCCAAGACAATATTTATTTATTTATTCAATTCATAAAATGTTCAATTCGTGGCCTCTGGGTGCATAACAAAGCAATGACTAACACTCATTGATGTTTAGCAAAATAAAATAAAATGCAGGAAGCAAAATAAACCCAGTTAAAATCTAACCAAAAAGCTGGGCTTAGCTATATCCCAAATGTCAAAATATTCAAACTCCGAAAGAAAATCCTTAGCTTCCAACAATAAGCCCTCAATTGGACTTGGCCCTAAAAACAATTTTGAAGCAGTTGAGATTTGCTTTTGGTGCCTCCTACTGGTATGCCTGGATTTTTCACTGCCTTTTCCCCCATCAGTATCACATTCCCATGCTGTCCTTGGCCTCCTCTTACAGAGAATCTAACATACTAATTTACACTCCTGTATTAGTGATTTCTCTGTCATATGTGACCCAGTACCAGATTCAATCCTAGTCACAATACCTCCTCTCTCACCCTGACCACTCTTTCTTTGAGCTCATTTTGTATCCTTCTAGAATTTATTCTGGAATATCTCCAAGTATAGTTTACATATAATCTTGTGTCTGTGGCTCCACAAAAATGGATACAAGGATGTCCAGCTCCTGAAAGTGCACTCAGAGAAACAATGCATATCAGGCATAAGACAACCTTTATTAAGACAACCCAAAAACATGGGAAAAAAAACACACAGAAAAGAGTCAGTTGCTCATAAACAAACTCTCCAATTTTCTATCCTCTCCATTGAGGCTGACCTTTTCCTTTTATGCATCTATACATCCCTCCAGACTAATTGCATCACATTGTGGTTGGAGCTTACTTCAGAAGAGAAATGAATGTGGCAACCCTCTGACATTCCATTGAATCCCATTTTTACCACAAGGACGTCTCCATTCTCAACATCTACTCTAAGACCATTGGGCTCCAACTCACAGCTTTCCAATCATCTCCAATCATGGAGACTCAATTACTCATCCTCAACAAGATATGTGTTAACAAATACCAGAGTGAATGTTCACTGGGACGTAGATCTGCTATTGATATTGCTAGGTCAAAGCATAAACAGTTTGGAGACTTCTGAGGCACAGTTTTAAATTGCTTTCCAGAATGGCTCTATTAGCTCACTGTTCCAGCAACAGTCTTTGATCAGATTCCTTTCTTTTGTCATCTTTTCTAATCTTACGGGTGCTTTGCCTCTTTTTAAAAAGGCAGTCAACCAATATTTCTTGAGTATCTACTATGTGTAAGGGACTGCTTTGCCTCATCTTCCTTCTTTTCATATTTTCTCTTCATTTCTCTTCTTTCTACTCTTCCTTCTTCTCCTCCTCCTTTCCCCTCCTTTTCTTCTTCACCTATATTTGCCTGATTCCTTCCAAGTCATGAAAGTACATTGCTGTGGCATTTTTTGGAACTAAAGAGGTTACAAAACCTTGAACTCTATTGCACATAAAAACAAGCCAGGCAGTAAATCCCTAAACCCAAGAAACCCATATTCCTAAATAAGTCTTAACTGATTGGATTGTTGAAGAATCAAGTTTTCCAGAAGAGAGAACTGGGCATTCTAATGAGCAAGGATAGAGATAATTATAAGGAGGTGACATCTGAAAGAAATTTTTGCAATATCCCTGCTAAATGCTACAGAAACTAGATTTGGGGGAGGTCAGAGACCATAAATCAGTCCCAAGACAAAAGCTTAAGGGCCAAACAGAAAAGAACTAATCCTACCACCATAATGTTTTCCAGATATTTTCCTTGTCTACCAGCATCACTTTCATTGAACCAATTCATCTAGACAAGGTACATGTTAAAAAATGCCACCCCTCTACACAAGAAAGGGAAATAGATTCACAATGTTTCGTGACAAAATTTCATATCTAGTGGAGCAACTTCAAGCCTTGTCTCAATTTTTATTCTAATGAAACATGAAATATCTTGTGAATAACAGCTTCTAGATTGAGGCGCTAAGAAGAAAGGCTTGCCTGAGGATGGATAAAGAGATAAATGGGGATGGAATGCTTTTAAATTTTGTTCTATTATATAATATGTAGAAGTGCCAATGCAAATTCTCTAAAAATATCATTTCAAAACTCCATAAGATTAGCTTCTGGTTGTTTTGAATCGGAGACAGCTTAATGTTGGGTGGAAAGAGGAATTAAAATGAAATCTGCTATCAGCCTATTTTGTCTGCAGGAGCTCCTGTTGGACTGGCCAAAACAAGCTAATTCAGCCCAGTTATATTTAGAATGAATACATTAGCAAGAGGCCTGTGGTGTCCATTTAAATGGCTAAAGACAAAAAAAAAAGCATTAACTCTTACACTTTCCTAAATGTATTTTTATTGGGCTGCTTTGCCATTTTTATTCCAGTTGCTTATTCCAATGGGGGACTCCTTGTAGGGATATGGGACCACAAGGGGTAGGCAGACCCTCATTATGTAAGTCAGAAAGACATTGTGTTTGTACTTTCTTTACGGATGTGCTAGAAAGCAAGTGAAGAATGAGTACTAGTTTTAAATATTATAAAAGATCAAGATTATCCATCCCTATCCATTAAAAATTAATTTCTAGATGAAGTAACCCTATAACTTATGTAATTAAATTAATAAAAGCAATGCAGTTTACTTTTTAAATTTAAAGCAAAAATACGATATACTTTTATTCACACCATTCCATCCACTTAGAAAACCTTCTCTAGCCACCCAATCCCAGTTTCCCTAATCTCTGACTACTGAAATCATAACTACATGAATGCCATCTGCTCCAGGAAGTCTTCTCAGATCTCTTTGGCTAAAAGTGCCCTCTCCTTTCTCTGAAATCTGATCATTTTGCTTACATTTCTCTTACAGCACAAATCATATTGTATTACAGTTATTTGGATATATGTTTAATCTTTCCTTCATGAAGGACTGGCCTCAGCATTTAGATGATCTGGCTTTCAATGCTGACTTGAATGGTTACTACTATCCATATGACTTGATTTCTCTAAGTTTTAGTTTTCTCATCCAAAAATGAGGCTAGCATGAGCCCCTCCCTCCCAGCATTGTGGTGAGATAAAAATAATAATTTGCAAAATTTAGGAGTACAATATAAATGTAGGTTATTATTGTTATTGTTACTTGATTCCTTTAAATTTAGCAAAGACTAAAGGACTCCCAGGTGCAGGGTACTGTGCTAGACCCTAAGAATTCAAAGATAAACAATAAAATAGTTCCTACCCTCAATGGGCTTACATTTTACTAGAAAGGCACAGTATATATACAGATAAGGAACTGATGATGATTTAGCAAGGCAGAGAATTGTAATGATGGGAAGGAGGTGGTGCAGTGGTTGGGAAAGGCTCCCCCCAAATAGGTGGCACCTTAGCAGAGAGAAATTAGCATCCTCAGAGATAGAGGTGGAGAGGCAATGCATTCCAGGGAGGGAGGAAATAGGCAAGAGATGAAACCTTGAATTTAGGGAACAATGATTACTAATGACAACAACAACAATAATACTTAGCATTGACATATAGATTTTTAAGGTTTGTAAAGTGTGCTGGCATCATGTTGGCAGCCTAATTTGGCTAAAGTTTAGAGGTATTCAGTTTGGGGGTTAGAAATGCTATAACCAATCAGTTAATCCACAATCATTTATTAAGTGCCATCAGGACGGGTCCTAGGCAAATATAAATATAACAAAAGAGAGGATTCCTACTCTCAAAGAGCTTACATTCTATTGATCATTTAATTCTTTAAAAAATTATCTTCCACCTTAGAATCAATGCTATATATTAGTTTTAAGGCAGAAAGGGGGGGTTGGGACTAGGTAATGGGGGTTGGTGATTTGCCCAGGGTCATACAGCTTGAGGATGGGATTTCTTGCCAACTCTTTCTTGCCAACAAAACCTTCTTGAGGACAATATCAAGATTTCATTTATTCTTTACATCTCCAAGAAAGACAAAAATTAATGCAAAAAGAATATAAAAGAAAACAATTTGGCATGAACTTAAAGTAGCTTTTATAGGATTTATTTAAACATTGACATGAAAAATAGAAAATGAAAGGAAAAACCATTACTGACACAAATTAAAATACTTTCCCAAAGAGGCTATCCATTGACAATCAGTTGCCATACCAAATGATCAAAAGTGTCTAAAAATCACCTCTGTTGACAAATATTCAATCTGCTTGCACAACAGATAAATGTGGCATTCAAGAAAAAAAATAGTTTAGAATATAAACTCATTTGTAAATCACAGAGCAATGATGAAAGATTATGACCAACACTGTCTCATAAATAGAAAAGGCAACAGAAGGAGGGAAATCAAACTTTAAGAAAATCTAGCAAGAGACCCAACTAAGCAAAATTATCCTAGAGATATCCCAGAAGGACAACAAACAGATGAATAAATGAAAATATCTCTTAAGATACACTGGCATGGGCAGTGAAGCCATCTCATTTCAATTCTGATATTGGATGACCCAGAAGTGTTTATAGAGGAAGTAGAAAATGTAATAAAGAAAACAAAGTTTGCAAAAGCATCTGGACTAGACCAACAATACACAAAGTAATTTCAAGCTGGAAATAATATAATTCAGAGGACATTAGGGATTGGTATCTGAAAGAAGGTAAGATACCAAAGACATGGAAAAGTCTTAATAATACCAAAAGAAGAGTTAAGTGAAAAAATGTCAACAGCTAGTAATCTAAACACTTTCCCAATTATACAATTTTTATGCGTTATACTTATATGCATAAGAGTAATCTTTGATGAAGGTGTAAAAAGGTAACTGGCAGGTTTTTCCAAGTGATATTCCACAGCAAAAAAAAAATCTGTATAATCACACAATTGACTAAAAGGTATGAAGACTGTACTTTCACTGTACTTATTATTTTAACTATAAAATGCATTTGATTCTGTTGAGCAAAGAGTGTTTGCTTTAAAGACTCTATCCCAAAAAGATTCCTTTAAAGAGGTAACAACAGAAAATATTAATATCAGAGTGACTTATATAACAGGCAGATGTTCTCAGCAAAGGTGTTCACATTAGCATAGAGGATGTTCAGCATAGAATATAAATCAAAAGAGTATTTCCTAGAAATGACAACATGGTCTAAATTTTCCTGTTTGTTCATGATTTTTGCTGTGCACATCAAGGCCAATATTATTGAGAATCTAAGCTACTCAAAAGAATTCACTCTAATTATCCACACAGGAAAAATCAAATGGATGAAGAATGTCCATATAAAATTAGTCAGCCTAAAAAGCTCACACACAGACATGCATGCATACATATGCACAGGCATATGAGTAGATTTGAATGGCTGCAACAGTAAAGACAAAAAAAAATGCATACAGAAGTAGTAAATGATATCAAAATAAATGAACTAGTCATGTTGCAAGAAAAAGGGATAACTGGTGGCCAGCCTGCTCGTTCCTTTGATTTTCATGCAATTTCTAGAATATAAGTAGGGAACCTGACAGAGTATAGATTATACCTTCTATGATGTATTTCATGGAGGACATAGATAAAAGTCACATACATAGGGGTAGGCAAACAGATGGATTTGTATCAGCATAGTTGCACATCAATGAGATCCTGGTTCCATCATAGTTTTTTTTTTATTTCATGAACTATTATGTTGTACTTTTTCTTTACTATTATGCCTCAATCTTTCTCATTTCTATTTGCCCAGTGCCCCATTCCAAAGAAACATTTCTTACATGCTTTTACAAGTCTAACCTAAAAGAAAAAATCCTTGAAATAAAAAGCATATGGTCGAAGCATGTCCAAAAAAAGTATGAGGTTCTATGCAGCCAGCATTCTGCTAACTTTCAACACTAAACTGCTTACTGGAAAATGCGAAAGCACCTAGTTTGGACTATTATGTTACACACATATATTAGGAAATATTTTTAAAGCAATTAAATTATAATACAACACATAATATACTAAAAAACTAATGAGTAGTGTGTATAGTATAATTTCATTTTCACTAAAATCTAAATTGTCGAATCCTCCCTCCAACTGAGCAAATAAGTCAACATTTGCATGTAGATTATTTCAAAATATACATGGTTGTGAATTTATGGGAGATAAATAAAAGCTATATTTTAATGAAAATGGCAACTCGGTACCTTAAAATGATATAATATCAATATACTTTGTGCTTATTTTTACTATTATTCAACAAAGACTATGAGTATTAAGAACTCTGACTAATTTAAATTTTGAAAGCGTACTATTCATAATGTTTTTTCTGAGTTAATAATTTTAAAGATTTCTTAATTTTCTCTATTCTTTTAAAACATTGGTTTAAATTAGGATTTGCTTTTCTAAGAGAGGTGGAGAGAGACTGAATAGATAATGCTTGCATGTACTCCTATTGTTATTTCTTTCTTCTCTAACTTACCAAAAATTACCTTGCAATATCAACTTTCTCTATATTTTTAATGCATTTTCCTGCCTATTTTTTCCAGCCCACAGTGGAAAGAAAGCAACGGTTATAATGAAATATTCTTTGGAAATGCTGACTGAACTCTATGAACATCTGAAGAAAAGTGAATGAGGATGAATGGACAAGGGATCTTGATAGAAACTTGGAGGGAATGAAAAGCATGTTATGGTGCTTTATGCATTGAAATGAATGAATTTAAATGCAAGTTGTTACTAAGAAAGTATAGTTGTATATATGCTAACATTTCTTTTTTTTTCTTTCATTGCTTCCTTTGTTGCTGTTCTAGTTACTATTTTGATCCTTTTTCATTTCTCTGTGCTTCATACTGGTTACTCTATTTTATTTCTTTCCAGCAGATCTGATACATTTCTATCTCTTATAAACTAGGACAGTCACAGGAGAAAACCAGAAGAGTCCCAAAGAATGTGGCAGAGGCATCTAAAAAATCAGGCAAGAGCCATGAAAAATCATTAGAAGCCCCTATTCTAGCACCTGGAGTCTTATACCTATCTTATTACCTGGTAGTATATGGAATCTAGATGGTATTTTCTTATAGCAAGACTTACAAAGATGTTCAAGTTTCAATAGGGCCATCCCAGTCCACCTATTGTAGTTTTATGCTATTAGCAAAATATTAGTATTGTAGTTTACTGGATAGTGTCCAGTCAGGCAGGTGTACAGACCTCAGAGAGAGCACTTCAGTGGGAGCCTTTTATTCAGCTGTCTCTCATAAAAGATAAAAATTAATTAAGGACTAAGCCAAGATTCTTCTATTCTTTCTTATCTACTGTTGACAGGATGACTGGAAGGATGATAGGCAATTTGGGTGGGATAAGTCATACCTAAGAGGTAAGTCTAATGTAAAGGTTCTACAAAAGTCTAAAAGTACTAGGTTGATAGAAATTATGCATAGAGGATCTTGAGAGATTAAAGTTAAAGGAGATAAAGAAGAGCAGGAGCAAAGAGAGAAAGAGAGGTGAAGAGGACAGGGAAGAGAAAGAGAAGAGGGTAGGGTAAAGGAAGGGAGGGGGAAAGGGAGAGGAAGAGAGAGGGAGAGAAGGGGGAGAGAAACTGAGATGGAGAAAGGAGGAGGAGGAGAAGGGAAAGAAGAAAGGACAAGAGAGAGGAAGAGAAGGAAAAAAGAAAGGAGATGTGAGAGAGGGAGTTGAGGAGGGAAAGAGTAGGAAAGGGAGGTAGGGAGAGAAAGAAGGTAGATGGAAAAGGAAGGAAGGAGGGAAAGGGAAAGAGAGAGGGAGAAGAATGAGGGAAAGAGGAGAAAGGAAGAGGTGAAGAAGAGAAGACAGACAGACAGACAGACAGGCAGGCAGGCAGACAGACAGACAGACAGACAGACAGACAGAGATTTGGAAACACATTAGCCTGAGAATGTGAAAGAAAGAAGGGAGTTAGAAGTTTCTGGTATAAATAGATATATGACTGGAAATCAGGAGTTAAAAGAGATAGCCAAATAATGCAATGCTAAGAGAGTATTTTGGCCAAGTAGGTGAATCATCATTTTTTTTAGTTAAATGAGATTAAGACTCGTTATTAGAATTTTCTTGATTATGTAATTCTATGAAAGGGAATTTTTTAGATTAGCAGTATATCCTAAAAAATACTCAAAGAATTTTGAAAACTCCTAACATGATCTGCTACACATTAATTTCCATGGCTCTCAAATGTAAAACTTTGCCTCACCAATCTAAGGATATATACTTAAGGAATGAACAGAGCAGAGAAATATCTAAATATCCCCTCAGTTATATAGGAAAAGGCAATGACCATTGCCAATTTTCTTTAATATTAAACTGAGTATCCATTTTTACACAAGAAGTTGTTTTTTATTGAAACTAAATTCTAATGCAGTTACAATATTCAGAAAATATTCAAAACCAATAACATTCCAAACTGTAAAGTCTTAAGAGCTAGGATAGCCATCCCCATACAAGTAAGGGAGGTTTGCTAATACAAATATGAAGCCAGAGTTTTAGAGCACACTTTATTTGAACCACTTTCTCAATTTTATTTTTATTTCATATAACTTTTTAAAGATTTTGATGGAAAAAATTCAGGGATGGAGAGAAAAGCCATAAAAGTTCATGTCTTATCACCGTAGAAACTGCTTTCTCCGACTCTTCAAACTGCAACTCATTTCATGAAGATGGCTCATTTTTATATGCAAGAAGGCTCAGATGGAAGGTTCTTTGGCAACAGCCACTGAGAGAATGAACTAATAAGCATTTATTAAGCACTCAGTAATTGTCAGCCACTTTGCTAAGAACTGGGTTATAAAAACAAAGAGCAAGGTAATCCCTGACCTCAAGGAGCTTATATTCGAAAAAGGAAGACATCACCTAGAGGGGAGTGGTAGCTAGGAAGGTTTTTGGTCTTGTAGCCCCAGAGGCAGAAGGGGGGGGGGGAAGAATATTTCCCAGCAGCATGACATACAGATAGTCTGGGAGCATGCTGTTGACTATCTAGATAGGGTGAACTTGCACCAAAGAAGTCAATGGTCCCAGTGCTGGAGCTAGATTTCAGGTCAAAGTTTGCTTTTCTTACTTTTTTTTGCCTAGTTGTGCAATTGTGTCCAATGCCTTGTATAAAGAGGTGTTCAATAAACTGACTTTGAATGATAAGCAGCAAGGTAGCACAGTGGATAGAGCAATGGGTCTAGAATCAAGATGACCTGAGTTCAAATCCATATACTTAATTAACCTTGAACATGTTACTTAACCCCTGTCTGACTCATTTTCCTCAACTGAAAAATGAAGATAATACCACTTTGGTATTGTGCTTGTGAGGACCAAATGTGAAAGAAGGAGAGAGGAAAAGGGAGGCAGGAAAGGAAGGAGGAAAGAAAAAAGGAAGGAAGGAAGGAAGGAAGGAAGGAAGGAAGGAAGGAAGGAAGGAAGGAAGGAAGGAAGGAAGGAAGGAAGGAAGGAAGGAAGGAAGGAAGGAAGGAAGGAAGGAAGGAAGGAAGGAAGGAAGGAAGGAAGGAAGGAAGGAAGGAAGGAAGGAAGGAAGGAAGGAAGGAAGGAAGGAAGGAAAGGAGAGGAGGAAAGAAAGAAGGAAATAAGCAAGCATTTATTATGTGCTTACTGTGTGCCAGGCACAATATTATTTCATTTTATTCTCACAATTGGTGCTATTATTATATCTTTTTTACAACTGAGGAACCTGAGGCACATATATCTCTTTCTGAAAGTAACTCCCTGCTGACATTTTGGACAAACATATGACCTCATCAGCAAAATTAGAAAAAAAAAATAAGTATGCTGCCCTATAAGTATGCTAAATTTTTAAGGGCTCTTAAATCAATTGTAAGCAACCCCTATGATTACCATGTAGGGCTTAGCAACAGAGATGGGGAAAATGTAAACCTCAATAGTTCTTTAACCTTTTTATGTGCTAAGACCTCTAGCTGTTTTGTAAAATACACTGCCTCCTTATGCCTTCCTTCACATTAATGTGTTTTTAGTTTGTTAACACGTTTTGCCCAGAGCTCAAGATGTTATATAAAGGACTTTCAAAAAAATTCCTCAAACATGGCATTCTAGGGGGAGGGAAGGGAGGATTGGAGGATGGAGTTACATTTTCTTAAAATAAGTGGCCTCCCACCTGAGTTCATTCTACTAAATAATGGCATTCTTTGGAGGATATTTTTCTTAGGTTTCTTAATTTTTCTGAGGCTCTCTGAAACTACATTTAAAATATGAATTTACCCAATGTGAATATATGGGTTAACTTTCCTAGATTTGGGAAATGGGCAGGAATTTATTATAGAAATTATAAGGGATGAGAATTTCTGACTTTGTGATTCAGCCTCATCTTCCTTTTTTATTGTGAGATATAATGTTCAGGAATTCATTGAATATATTATAAATTATATGGTGGGCATAATTGTGTTGAATAATTATCCAAGCCTAAACTTCAACATGATACTGAAACATGGAGAATTAATTCAATTTAAAACAACAAACAAATGAAAAAAAACAACCCTATTTCAAATTCAAAGCTTGAAGAGTCTAGTTTAAATCAAGATTGGATAAGTACTCAAAAGCACAAATGGTCATGTCTAATCCTTTGTGACCCCTTTTGGAGTTTTCTTGGCCAAGATACCAGAGTGGTTTGCCATTTCCTTCTCTAGTTCATTTTACAGATGAGGAAAGTGAGGCATGATGGGTTAAGTGACTTGCCCAGGGACACACAGCTAGTAAGCATCTGAGGCCCTCTATGATCTCAGGAAGACTCCTGAGAATTCCTCCAGACCCAATACTCTATCTACTGTCCCACCCAGCTGCCAAACAACAACAAGAATAACATTCAAGATTTCAATGAATTAATAGAAATCTATGATAATGGTAGAAACTATTCAACCTTTACAAGGGTGATATTTTGGGCATAATTGTGTTGAATAATTATCAGAGTCTAAATGTCAATGTGATGCTGAAACACGGAACATTGATTCATTTAAAACAACAAACAAACCCAAAAAACCAGCCCCATTTCAAGTTCCACTCTTGAAGAGCTTCGCTGAGTTAAATCAAGACTGGCTAAGTACTCAAAAGCATAAATGGAGACTCACAAAATCTTTACAAAAGAGAGAGAGCTGGACAGATTTTTGGTGAAGTCCAGTCCTAAGATTCCTTTTCCAAACCAAAATTACCTCTACGGCAAGGACTTCCGGGACTTGTACAAACATAACTGAGGGCAAAGTTTGGCTCTGAGAAAGTATATTCAATCAGAGGTATAATTTATTTTCAACACAATTTCAATTTAAAACAAACCAGCAACTTTTCTTCTCTGATGGTCATAATGAAAATGTCAGCTTTTTCACTTTGTGGTATATTCTGACAACACTGCTCAGTGTGAATAGTGACGCTGCCATGTTACCTTTCACCAAAGGATCAGAAAAAGCACCTTAAAAGTGGTCCCAGGTTTGGCACAGAAAGTGACTTAAAGTAGCCTTTGGATTTCTCTGCAGATAAAATGAAACTGGCAGGGGGAGGGCTTAATTTCTGATGAATGAAATCTCCACCGCTAAGTGACCATCCTAAGGAAAATTCTGCAAAATGAATCCTACTGAAATTAAAGATTTTTCCAGGGTTAAAAAAAAAGGCAAGTCTAATAAAAGCATTAGCAGTTTTCCAGTATGTGATGATGAAAACAGGCTTGATCCCATCTCGAAGTTCTTTACTTAATAATGACCATAGTTTAAAACACAGCCCAATCCTTAGCTCCCATGAAAGGCTATCCCTCTTTACACCAGAAACCATTTTATTATGGTGATAAATGAAGGAGTATCTCTCTAAAACGTTAGCTTGAGGGTCTAGAATTTATACTTACAGACCTGATTACAAGTGAATTCCTGCTGAGTGTCTATGAGAAGCTGGAAGTTAAGACCACCAATTATTTTCCTAAGCATTAAAGAACAGGAAACTGAGAATTAAAAGTTAAGTGACTTTTCTAAAACCTTCAGGAAATCAAGACCAGCACTAAGGAGAGGACAGGAGGGCTTCTGACTTCTTAATCATTTAGTTCTTTATATATGATTATTACAGAATCCCCAGTGTGGTTGTTCTCACAGAACTGGTACACCCCAAATTTGAATTCCTCCGGTAAATACTGCAGCTTTGTTCAACACCTGCCCTTTTAAATTTGAATCAAAAGAGGAATCTAACAAAGGCCTTCACACCACAGAATTAGGTAGGGAAATACTGAGGCTATGGAGCCTAAGGGGATGAAAGTATTTTTTTTTAAACAAAAACTGATTGAGGGGAGGGAGAGAGGGAGAGAGGGAGAGAGGGAGAGAGGGAGAGAGAGGGAGAGAGAGGGAGAGGGGGGGTGGGAGAGGGAGAGAGAGGGGGGGAGGGGGAGAGAGAGAGAGAGAGAGAGAGAGAGAGAGAGAGAGAGAGAGAGAGAGAGAGAGAGAGAGAGAAGGCAAGGGGGGGGGGAACATTTTAAAAGACAACATTAATGAATGCATATTTGGGGCACATTAAAGACTCTCCAGTACTGATTCAAGTACTGTTTGCTTTTTGTATGAAGCAGGATTGAAGTTTTCAAGGGAAAATAGATGATACTTTTTCACTGAATGCCAAAAGCTACTTATTCATGAAGCTTGGAATACCATTATTATTATTTCTTACATTGAGCTGTGAATAACTTCTTATACAAGGAAAGTATTTTGGGTCATCTGAATGCCAAAAATAATGACCTGGCACTGACTTTTTTTTTTTTACATGAAGGATTTTTATTTTTCCCTTGATAAGGCAGTCAGACTGGACTGATTAAGCCCAATATCTGCCAATTAAGAAAATTGATTTTTATTCTTTTTATGTTGTTCTTCCCGAAGATAAAAACAAATAATTTTCATAGACTTTTTATGACTGCCAAATTTTTAAAATATATACATGTACACATGTATATGTGCACGTATACATATATGTATATGTATGTGTATATATATATATGTATATGTCACTCTCAAGTCTGAAGACTGAGTACTCTGCTGGTTAACTGAACAATTGCAAGAAGCTACTGAGTGTTTCTGTGGTTTAGTCCAAATGCCAAGTCGGAAGGAAAAGACATTCCCTGCATTTTCTAAAGCTAGATAAACAGAGGGAGAAAAATAGATGAAAGATGGAACTCTCCGTGGATCCTGCCAGATCTCTTGGCTTTTCTGGAGTCCCTATTGAATCTGCCAGATGTAGCAATCTTTTCCATTAAAGGGAGCAGCGGCATACATTTCAGCTCAACATATTTTGTTTGCGCATTTTTCACCCTTCAAAAGTATCTTTAATTTTTTTTTTAGAAAATGATTCTTTCTGCACAGTTGGCTTCCACTCCATTTATTTGAAACGGCCCATTTATCACCAAGAGAGCCGCAGGGCATAGCTACTGTTGAACAGCTCCAACAAACCTACAGTTTAGTGGGACAAGCTTCTTTTTATAAGACGAAAAGATGCTTTAACGTGGGCCAAGGGTAGCCTCGTGCCAGCTTCAGGGTTTGGTATCCAAACTTTTCTGGATCTGACGCTCTCACAAAACACCCAGTTAACTCAAAGATAAGCTGGTCCCCCACCCCTTGCTCCCCCCAACACACGGCTTCTTGCTGAATCCTCCCAATCAGAATCCGACCCTCTCTCCAAAATAGACCACACGCACCTGTGCGATATTGCACATTCTAGAAAAATGGGGAAAAGTCATTCTGACATAGAATTTTCATAGAGGCCAGCCTTCTTGACCCCAAGATTTTTTTTTTTTTCTTGGACGTGGTCTCTCCATTTGGCTGTGGTACAACGGTGACTTTTTTGATCAGCGTAAGCAATCTGCTTCTAGTAAGGTGTAATACAGCAGCGAACGAGAAGGCAGCAGTTTCCAGTTTCTTCAGACCAACTCAGGAAGCAAAATGTTCACACCTGACAGCTCTTTATACAACTCAGACTGTGATGATTTCTAGTTTTTACCTTTCGGTGGATTCTTCGTCCACTAAACCAAACATGCAAGGATTGGCGCTGCCTCCTGTCTCTGAGGTTTGAGTGTAGCAGGATAGATAGACTTGTTGGCTAGTAAACAGTCCAGGGTTAGACAGACTCTATGTAGCTGACAGTAGGTCCTGGAGGGTCCCTTTTCCCCCATCTAGTACCTTCTTTCTTAATTTCCAAACAGCTACTAGTTTATAGCAACTGACAACCTTCCACTTAGTATATGCGCCGCCAGCCACATCTTGTACTTTCAGTTTAAAACTTGGAGCCAGCCGTGACAGTTATAAAAGTTGGAATCTGTAATTTGCCAAGTCGAAAATCCAAAAGCCAATATGTAAATGCCTGGTAAGGGTATCTGCACTATAGGCTAGAAAGTGAAGACTATTTTTGCATACATTTAAAACGTTGAAAGGACATCTTTTCTTAAATTCCAGTTGACGGTGAATACTACACTCCACACACAATCACATTCTAAGGGCCAAGTGTTTTTCTGTTTAAGTTTCAGAATGCTAAATCCATACTAGCAGTTGGCAATTGCCAGGTTTGAATAGTTTCACTTAAAATTATAAATAATTACTTTCCAAATTTTGTAATTTACATCAATTTGCTTCACAAAGCTCGACTTGGGAAAGAGGTTCTTTCATAAAGGAAAATAAAGTTAGCCAAAGCTTTCTACAAGAATATGTAATTTTAACAAATAAGCTGCAGTGTTCTAGAAGCAATAGTGGATGAAAAATGCAGGATATGTGTCTTAAAATGACACATGATAATAAAAGCATCCCAACTAAGGATAAGAAATGTTATTTGTAATACTAAACCTTCATGTCGGTTAACTCTCATGTGATCAGGTAACCTGGTCCTTTTACTATTTTAGGACTTGTCATAAAAATGAAGTATAAAATGCCTCTATCCATCCATCAATCAATCAATCAACATTTATTAAGTGCCTACTATGTTCCAGGCACACCGTTCCCTCAAGAAGAGAGGACTTCATCCATGCAAGCATTCTCCTCATGGAGACAAATCTCTACACCAGTCAAATGTCTTTTCAAGTTTCTATAGCTAAAAACATCCTTCCCTGGGTGGCCAGCTTCCTTAGTGGGACATTGCCGATCAAGCTCTTCTGTTGGATACTCTCTCCTCTCCAAGCTTCTATGATAATTTCTCTTGGTTGGTTCTCCTTCTACCTGTCTGCCCCTTCTTAGTCTCCTATGCTGTTTCCTCATCCAGGTCATGGCCATTCATTCTGAGTGTCCCCCAGCCCTACTCTAAGGTCTCTCTCAGGTCCTGTTTTATTTCTTCTCTTAATATGACCTCATTCATGAGATCCCATGGATTAAATTATAATCTCTAAGTAGAAAATTCCTAGATCTATACCCAGCACTACTTTCTCTCCTAACTGCCAGACCTGTATAATTGTGTTTTGGATATTTTGAGCTGAATGTCCCACAGGCATCTCCAACTTGACATATCTAGAACAGAACTCATGTACCTTTCCCAAGTCAGCTGAACCCTGCCTTCTTGCAAACTTCCCTGTTACGGTAGAGGGCACCACTGTCCCTCCAGACACTAAGACTCAAAGCTTTGGGGTCATCCTCCATTCTTCACTCACACTCACTCCATATCATTTCTGCCTTCATATCACTCACATGTCTTCTCTCCACTCACACAGTCAACACCTCCACATGGCCCCTCATCACCTCATGCCTTAAGGAAAACAATAATCTTTTCTGCCTCAAGTTTTTCCTATTTATACTCCACATGAATGCCAACATGATTTTCTAAATGCATAGAATTGATCAAGTTACCCACTCTCCTTCCCTATCACCCCCATTTAATAAACTCCAGTGGGTCCCTGTTATGCCCAGGATCAAATAGAGACTCTTTTGTTTAGCATCTAAAGCCCCTAATAACTTGGTTACTTCCTACCTTTCTAGTCTTCTCATAGTTTATTCTTCTCCATGCACTTCATGATTTGGCTCCATTGGCTTCCTTGATGTTCCTCAAGTTTGATTTCCTGACTCCATAACTTTTCAGTGACTATTTCCATGCCTGGAGTGCTCTCCTTCTGGCATTTTTAGTTTTAAGACAGTTCCAAGTCTGCCTTTTGAAGGAGACTTTCCCATTTCCTCACTACCTCCCACCCTGACCCCCACCAACCATTAGTAGCATCCCTCCGAGATCACCTTCCATTTGCACTATAAATATCTCATATATGCAGGTATCTGCATGCCATCTCCCCCATTAACCTGTGAGCTCCCTGAGGACAGGGACTCTGTGTTTGTTTTGTTTGTTTTCTTGCCTTTCTTTTTATCCCTGAAACTTAGCACAGAGCCGACATTGATATTTATTCGTTACTTGTATGAAATGTGGCCAACTACTTTGTAAAATTTATCAGAAGATAGACTTCTTTGTAGGGAGCCCTAGATAATATCTCCTGCCTGCTTCATAGATGCTATATTCAGGGTTGAAGAAGCAATGACCCTAGTAGATGCTGCTATAAAAATATAAAACATTAATAAATGGGGAATTGTAAGGCAGACCCAGACTTTCTACATGATCAGTCACAGACAAGGATTTATGAAGGGGGTACTGACCTACAAGGACTATTAATATGGAAAAATTCTTCCTCCACAATTCCCTTTTTCTGCTCCTTCTACTAGAACTGGCTTTACTTCACACTGAGCACAAGGGGGTGCTCATGGTGAATAACTGAGTTAAACCAATCTACCAGATTATTCCAGGCTCAGATTATAATCAGGAAAACTAGGTCTTTTGGCATCCTAACCCTGAGGTATTTGGTGATAAGAATAATGATGATGTCCTATATTTAGTGTGGGCAATTGGCAGAGATGGGATTCAAAGTCAGCCCTCTGCCTAATAATATGGCGCTCTGTCCAGTACACCAAGAGAGCTTTCTCAGAGAAAAAAAGCTTTCTCAGCTTTCTCAAAGAACCATCTGTTGCCAGGAATAGGGAAAAGCCATGTGGGAGTACAAACTTCCAAGTCAGCACTCTTTTCCCTTTACCTGAGCATTTATAGATCACAAATGTATGTGGAATCAACTAGTCCCCTCACAAACATACAAACATACTTAAGAAGTTATTTCTTTTTTTTTCTTCTACTTTTTTTTCCCTTTCACAACAAAAGCCTCCAGGTACATAGATTAGCACTTAAAAAAACATGAGAGCCAGACCTAGAGAGACAGGAGGTACTGGGTTCAAATATGATCTCAGATACTTTTTAGCTGTATGAGCCTGGGCAAGTCACTTAACCCTCATTGCCTAGCCCTTACTGCTCTTTTGCTTTGCGGTATTGATTCTAAGACAAAAGGAAAAAGGGTTTGTTTGTTTTTTTTAAATCAGACTTATGAGAAAATAATCTTTTCTGCAATCTGTAGTCTTAGGGAGGGGACTGGGGCACTGAGGTTAAGTGGCTTGCCTAGAAAGCCAATAAGTGCCAGAAGGGAGTCTGAATTTAGGTTTTCTGTATTCTGAAGCATTCTAAGGTTGTTTTTTGCCTGGCATATAGTGGGTGGTTGATAAATGCTTGTTGAATATAAGTTTTCAATACTTTGTCTATGATATTTTGTCTCATTTAATCCTAACAATCATGGTATAATGTCTTCCCTAACATCACTCAATGGGATCATATAGAGTCATAAAATCATAAATTCAGAGCTAGACAGGTACTTTGGAGATTGAGTCCAGGCCCCATTCCTGATTTTACAGAGAAAGAAAGTGAAGCCCCAGAGATGTGAGTAATTCTACCTAGATCACACAAATAAATAAATGTTAAATAAAATAAATAATAAAGGTAAAAAGGTGAAGAGTTACAACTTGAATCTATCTTCTTTGAATTCCAAAGCCAATGTTCTTCCCAATATACCATATGACATCTGAAGGTAGAAATTCTAAGGATATTAAGGCTCCAAGTAGTTCTGTGGTTTGCCCAAAGTCACAAACAGAATAAGTAGAAGAACTGGCACACAAAAGTCTTCAATCTACTATAGTCCAGTCTTTTCCCACTATCCTGATGCTACTTTTCAGTGTTGATACACATCATATCAAATAAATTAGTCTAATGATGCTGATAGCTTATGGTGGTCCTGGCAGTAAATTTCCCCTAAAGTAAACCATGGCAATGGAATAAGCACACTAAAATTTTTAAAAAATCTTTTAAAAAATCTTTTTAAAATTCACATCCACTTTACCATGGAGATGATGATCTCATTGTCAAATTCATATATAAGTTTTCCATTAGTCCTTTACCATTCATCCTACATTTAAATGATAACCTTCCCACTGTGAACACATTTTTATTTCTTTAAAATACACATCCAAAATAATATTTGTCTTTTGCAAGTGCTTATCCAATATGTAGGTCTTCTGAAACACTATTTCACACAGTTTCATTGTGAAGGCAACAAGCTTTTCAGAAGTCTACTTGATTAATTTCTTTTTATTCAACTGAATGTGACCCAGCGTTGGCACTAGTCATGCCTACTTCCAAAGTTAACATCATTTGCAGCATAATTAAGGTACTTGTATAACCATTTCTGAAGCCATCCTCACCAGCTCTTGGGGCTGCATAGAAATAGGGTCCCTATCCAGAATTATGATGTATTGTATACAATATCTTACTTGAGGACCAGGGATTTAAAACCATACCATTGTCCTAAAGTTACGCCAGAGGCAAGAGGAAGCCACTGATGTTGATTGAACCCATGAGTCCCATAGCCAAAACTTCTAGTAAGGAAAATTAGTTTTGTGTAAGATGGACAGGATTGGAAAGAGATTTGGATCAAAGAAACCAAGTTAGGAAGCTAGGTTAAAGGTGATAAGGATGTGAAATAAAGTGGTTTCTATGTGAGTGGAGGGAAGGAATCAGATTGAAGAGATGTATAAAGGTAAAAACATCAAGATCTGGCAACTGATTAGATGTGTGTGTATGTGTGTGTGTGTGTGTGTAAGAGAGAGAGAATGAGAGTACAGTAATGCAAGAAAATGCTAAGGCTATAAAACTGAGAAAGTGGAAAGATAATGGTGTTTTCTATAGAAATAGGGCAATTTGGGAAAATGTAAGGTTTGGGGAAAAAGATAAGTCCAGTTTTAGATATGTTGAATTTTAAAAGTCTCCAAGAAATCCAGTTTGGAATATTTAATGGAGAACTGTAGGAATAGAACTAAGGTGAGAGCATAGGGCTAAACATACGGTTCAGGGAGTCAACTGCATGGAAATGATAATTAAACCCACTGGAACTAATGAAATAGCTGAGAGAGAAGAGAGGGCCCAAGATAGACTTTGGGGAAATACCTACATTAAGGGGTTGAACTATAAATGATGAGTCAACTAAAGATACTGAAAAGGAATCGAGATATATAGGAGCAGAAAAGAGTATCACGAAAACCCAAAGATGAGATATGATCTAGGAGAAGAAGGTATGCAACAGAGCTAAGGACTGAGAGTAACCCATGAGATTTGGCAATTAACAAATCACTATTAAATTTGTAAAAATCAATTTCAGTTAATCTATGAAGTCAGAAACCAGCATTCAAAGGTTGAGGTGTAGGTCATCTTGGAAAAAGTGGGAGCAGTGATGGCAAAATGGCTTGAAAATAAAAGCTCTCAGTCAGTCACCTTGCTCCTAATTACTGAGAGTCACTTTATTTTGGTGCTCTAAATTAACCATTTGTATTTTAAAGGTCTCCCACACAGGTCTACATGGGGGCTCCATCATGACACAGATGTGATCCTGGGATTTCAAAGGCTATGCCAATGGAATAGACCCTCTGGCAGGTTCTATCATGCTGGAAAAGCTTTGGGCATGACTCTTCCCTGGTAGCTATTGTCTTTCCTCTTACCCTCGTAGGGTAAACATGGCAAAAAGAGTAATTATTTAACAATATCCCTTGTATTGATTCTGTAGCAGTGGTATTAATAAGGGGACAAATGATGGCCAATGGTCACTAAACTCCACTTTGGAATCAGGAAGACCTAGATTTGAGTCCATAACTATGCTAGCCTGGGCAAGTCATTTCATCTCTAGTTTCAGAGCTCATTCTTCAATGTGATCATAGCTTGGCATATTTTTCCTTCTTTTACAGAATGGGAAATTGAAATGTAATCAGATTAAGTAACTTATTCAGAGTATTCTTATGAAAGAGCATTGAATAAAATCCTTTTCTTAATAGACAGCTAGCTGGTGCAAAGGATAGAGCATTAGATTTTGAGCCAGGGAAATCTGGCTCAGACACTTACTAGTTTAATAATCTTAGTCAAATCACATAACCTTTTTGTGACTTGGTTTCCCTATTCACAAAATAGGGTTCATAATAGGACCTACCAGGATTGTTGTTAAGATCAAAAGAGATAACCTTTGTAAGGTGCTTTGCAGAATTTTAGAATACTACATAAATGCTCTGATTGTTATTATTAACTTTTCAGTGCTCCAGGCAATTCTTTTTAACTATGAGTTGCAGACTAGTTTGTCTTGAGTCAGTGGAGAGAGTTTATACATGAGAAGTTCCTTATTCTGATGAAAATACAGGTTCCGGACTAGAAAAATTGAATGAGGAAAAAAGTCTTCACACAGCCAAAGCCAAAGACCATCTCAGAATGGATTAACTTGGAATAGCAAACAGAAAACCAACTCACCATAGTGATTAAAGCTTCTTTCCCAAATTCACACACTTAAAATCTTTAAATAATTTAAAACTGTAACCTAAGGAACTCAAATAACGTTTACATATTTCAGTTCTATTTTCATCATCAAAAATCATTTTTTTTGGTGCAGTGCCTGCTGCCCAGGGAGGTGGTAATGATGGTGTAAGGTCGTCTACTACTCAGGGAATTTTCTCTTGTTTGGCTGTGCCAGTGGTGTGCTTGATGTTAAATCCAAAGTGGAATTATTGTGCCTAGGTTGGAAAGGGGAGTCACTCAGTACAAATGAATAATGATCTTTCTTCCTAGCACATTTCTGACTAGAAGAAAGAACACTAGGAGAGAAGAAACGGGTAATGTGAGGTGAGGCAAATCTACTCTCATTTTTCCAATTCAAAATGGATAGTCTAGGGACAATGATCTTATTTTGTTTTCATGGTGCCTCTGGGAGCAAGTAACAGTAACAAGCAACATTGATGTTTCTGTCATCTTTGACAATTTCCTTTATATACATAATCTCATTTAAATCTCATGAGCATTCAGCGTCAAGGAAATTAAACTTGGATTGCTAAAGTAACCATTAGAAAACAACGAAGATAAAATTTTGGCTTAGGTTTTCTGACTCCCAATCCAGTGTTCTTTCTACCATGTCTTGATTGGTATTTTTATTCCCATTTAATAGAATGAGAAACTGAGATGTGTTCAGCTTAAATGACTTATTCAAAGTTGTGCAACCAGTGGAGAAGTACCCAATGAAACCTAAATGCCTTCTCTCTTTGCAGTAAATTGTATTGGCCACAAAATTCTTCTGAATATGTGTTATAGTAATATTTTAATGTGTTAAATTATTGGTGAATATTTAGGACTCAGATAAATAACTTGTTTCAATATTTAACATTTTATGATCCATTCAGAAAGTCCTGAAATGTTGACTAATGTACCTCATTCATTCATTCAACTAGGATTTATTAACTGCCTACCATATGCCAGGCACTGTGCTATACATAGAGAACACAACAGCAGAGACAAACAGAGCTTCCATTCTACTGGGGTAACGGGAACACAGCTAAGGAAATAGAAAGCAGTTTTCAGGGGGAAAGGGCAATGAGAAACAGGGGATTAGAATAGTCTTCATTTAAGAAGATTTCACTTGGACTTTAAACCTTAAAGGAATGAAGGACATCTAAGAGATTGAGATGAAGAGGGAGGAAGAGTTTCAGGTATGAAGGACTGATCATATAAGGTCAAGGAGATGAAAGACTGAATGGCATGAACAGAAAATATCAAATTTGGCTGGAATTCTGAATACAAAAAGGGGAGTGATGTTCAGTTAACCTGGGAATGTGATCTGGAGTCAGATGGCGGAAGGCTCCAAGTGCCAAACAAGGGAGTTTAGAAGCAAATGGGAGCTATGGGATCTTTTTGAGCAATGGGATGATAGTTAGATATATACTTTAGAAATATCAATTTGACAACTGTGTGGATTGGAAAGGGGGTGGGGAGAAAGACAGAGGCAGAAAGGGGAGGAGGGAATGATTTGCTGGGGTAAACTCCCAAAGGAAATGAGAAAGGATGGGATAAAAAGACAAACAGAATGGTTGGTCATGATGAGAAAAAGTGACACAATTTGGAACTAAGAAAGAGGAAAGAAGATTTTGTCAAGGAATTTTGAGATGAAAGATAGGAGAAAAAATGGAGTTCATAGCAAATAGTGTCCACTTTATTATAAAGATATAGTGAGAGAGCAAAGGAAGGGGTTGATGCTGGAAGCTTGAGGAGAGAACAAAAGTTTTAGATAGGTAATCAATCAGGGAAAAATAAAAGATTTGCCTTGCTTCAATGAGGGAATGGTCTGCAGTTGCATATTAGATTACATATGCATTATACATTCTCTTTTTTTTTAAGTGTTAATGGAATCTGACTTTAGTATAGGCCAAATATTTTTAAGAATATCAATAAATTTGGCATTTTAAAGTCAATAAAACATTATGTAAATAGTTCATCTTTATAAAAATATCTGTGTAAAAAAACAAAAACTTCTGTAGTTAAGATTGTTTCAGAGAAATCAGTGATGACTAATCTTCATGATTCACTTCAATATCTGATGTAAATGCTGCTCATAATAAATATTATTTGTGATTAATTTTGTATATCATCTTTTGAATCATTTTATTAATAAATTATATTAACTATAGCATCATTTAAAATTAGAATTCATTGAAATCTGTAAATAAGTCAGCTGCATGAGGCATCATTCCCCATTTTCTAAATCTCTCTGGTGGCAAGACACAGATCCTTTCAAGGGACCAAGGTTGTTCAGTAAAGATGGTGTACCTTATAACAGGATCTTCTGGGTCTATAAGAATAGCCTCACATCCTGAGATTGGCTTTGGTATTGAATGAATGGGACCTAAACTAACTGCAGGGTAGGGCAGTTGGGGGAACGGGAATGATCTGAGAACTTTATAAATATCTGTGAATTGACTACAACAATTTAGTATCAGACAGCTATAATATAAGAGTATGATAAAGTGAAATTAGAATAAGAAATTAATCAATGAATAAGCTTATTTATTAAATGATGATAAAAAGCAAAAAAACAAAAAGTCTCTGCCCTTGAGAAATTTATATTCCAAAAAGGGAAGATGTTTGCACTAAGAGGTATATGTGTGTGTGTGTGTGTGTGTGTGTGTATATATATATATATATGCATATAAAATATGCATAAAGTATATGGAGGGTAACATTTTAGGGGACCAAGTAACCAAATCCTCAAATATATTAGATAGGTAGATAGATATAATAGACAGGTCATTAGTGAACATTAGTTAAAGACGTAATACAAAGGAAAAATATTAGAAAGGATTATTTTACAACAAAGGTAGTAAGTTTTGGAGCTCATTACAAATTCTAAATGAATCAAAAAATTTAGATCCTTAATGATAGAGCCTTGTTGTTCAGTCTTGGTCCAACTCTTCATGACCCCATTTGGGTGTTGTTATTTGTTTGGCAAAGATGCTGGAGTGGTTTACCACATTTCCTTCTCCAGCTTAATTTCACAGATGAGGAACTGAGGCAAACAGGGTTGAGGGACTTGCCCAGAGTTACAAGGCTGGTTAAGTGTCTGAGGCAAGATTTGAACTAAGGAAGATGAGTCTTTCTGACTTCAGGACAAACACTCTATCCTTTCCACCACCTACTTGCCCATAGTAAGGTTTTAAAGGAAAGTTATAGCTATTTGGTGCATATTTCCAATCTCTTCAGGTTGATTTCAAAGAGAACTCTGCCCCTTACAGAATATTCTTTGATGCCATCAGAACCAGAATGTGTACTAGGCTTTTCACCCAGCATAAAACTTCTCATTTTCATATTTTTCATATTTTCAGAAAAATAAACTGTTTTATAGTTTGTCCCCCAAAACAGTCCTTTTCATCAAGTTACCTTGCAATGAAATTTTCTTCTAGCTATATGCATTTGTAGTTTAATGATATGATTTCCCTCTCCTTTCTCCCCCTAACCCTACCTCTTCTTCTAATTCTCCTATTTCTGTCACAGGCACAACCATTCTCCTAGTCACTTAGGTTCTTAGCTAAGGAATTATCCTCAGAACATTTCAGTCCTGCCCCCAAAGCCCACCATTTGTCAAATTTTGTCATTTCTCTTCCTTCAATATCTTTGGGAAATATTTTTCTCTCCTCAATCCCTAAACACTCTGCTTTAGGTGTTTATCACTCCTTATTTGACCTGTTGCAAGAGCTTCCTAATTGCTGTGTGACCCTGGGCAAGTCACTTAACTCCCATTGCCCAGCCCTTACCACTCGTCTGCCTTGGAACCAATACATAGTATTGATTCCAAGATGGAAGGTCAGGGTTTTAAAAATGAAAAAAAGAGCCTCCTAATTGGTCTATTTCCTCTCCAATCTGTCCTTTTATAGCTTTTAAATTGATATTCCTAAAGCACAGGTCTGACCATATAATCACTTTACTCTCCTGCTCAAGAAGTTTTAGGGACTCTCCATTATCTTTGGGTTAAAAAAAAAACAATAAAATAAAATAAAATACTAAAATCTGACTCCAACCTAACTTTACAGATTGGTTACATAATATTTCTTTCCCCAACACATACTACCCCTGCCCAATAAACTCTGTTTCAGTCAAACCAGCCTACTTGCTGTTGCCCAGATGCAAAATTCCATCTCTCAACTCCATGCCTTTGCATGTGTAGATTGTTCTCATGCTGGGAATACTCTCAACTCCTGTTTCTTGGAATCTTGTTCCCCACAAGGCTCAATCCAATTGTCAGCACCTTCTAGAAGGTTTTTCCTTATTCTTGTATCTATTAGTCCTCTCCTCCCAGCACTGGGTCTTTCCTTTTTCAGAGGCATCCTGTATTTTCTTGTCTATGAATATGATGTCCAGTAGGACCTCTTTTTATACAACCAATATGCTCTGAGACCCTTCACCCAAGCCGAAAACCTCACACAATAGCAATCCCCATTATCTAAAAATTTATTTCTTATATGAACATACCTAGGGACTTTATGACTTTTCTCAGGCTTATCAGAGCTACCAGCATCCCTACTCTTGGACTCTGAGAACATTATTAATAACTAAATATTGTTAATGAAACAAGGAAAAGCACTGCTCTGGCATTGACCCACCTTGTTACAAGCAATAACTCTGGACAAAGAGTGATGCAGGAGCTACTGTCTGCTGCAAAACAATGCAATGACTCATGCTAATGCTTCTCAGAGTAAGAATGAGCATTTTTTGGCAACCAGATGTGAGACTTTATGCTTCTTGGGAAGATGGCATGAATTTAGCACATAATTATGATTTTTTACTTCTTTTTCAGCCTTTATTTTTTCAATCGCCAATCATGTACACCTGAATCTGTATGTATTGGATTTGTGTCCTATTGTAAGTCCTATTAGAAGCTCCCCAGTTACCAAATGTATATATGTATGGATATATATATATATATATACATATCCTTTGATCTGACAGTTACCAAATGTATATATATATATGTACATATATATATATATATATATATCCTTTGATCTGACTAACCACTATATGTCTATAGCTACATCCCCAAAGGAAATGATGAGGGAAATAATCTGTGTATATAAAGATATCTACAACAGCTCCTGTCATCATCACCCCAAATTGGAAATGAAAGAGGCATGTTCCTCTGGGGGCAGTGACTAAATAAATGATGATATATGAATGTAATGGGATATGGTGGTGCCATGAGAAATAATGAAATGGATAGTGTCAGAGGAATGTATGAAGACCTCTATAAAATGATAGAGTGAAGTGAACAAAACAAGAACAATGATCACAATGATAAAAATTATGTCAGAGAAAAAACAACTTAGAAAGATGGTAGAACTCTGATCAATGCGTTGATAAGGTGTGAGTCCAAAAGAATGGGATTAAAACATGACAAACACATCTTTACAGAGAGATGATGACTTTAAAACGCAGAAAGACATGCATTTTCAGACATGGCTAATATGGGAATATGCAGATATGTATTGAGGGATTCATTTTCTTTTTAGATTTACTTATATGGGGTAAATGTAAAAAAAAAGAAGCAAACTAATAAAAGAAATACTAGAAAAAATTTTAATGTAAGCTCTAAGAAAAGAGGAACTCTTTATTTTTTTAATTGTATCCCCAAAGCTTAGCATAGTATTAGGCACATAGTCAGGGGCAGCTAGATGATGCAGTAGTTAGAGTGCTGGGCCTAAAGTAAGGAAGACTCATCTTCCTGTGTTCAAATCTAGCTGTAGATACTTACTAGTTTTCTGCCTTTATTTTTTCAATTTCCAATCATGTATACCTGAATTTGTATGTGACTCTGGGCATGTGACACTGGACAAGTCACTTAATCCTGTTTGTCTCAGTTTCCTTATCTGTAAAATGATCTGGAGAAGGAATGGCAAACCACCCTACTATCTTTGCCAAGAAAATCCCAAAACAGAATCATGAAGAGTCAAACATGGCTAAAACAACTGAACAACAATAACAGGCACATAATAGGTACTTAATTTTTAAAAATATATACTTGTGGCTAGAGACCATTAGCTTTACTTAAGTTACAGTACAGAAACAGTATCTATGCAGCATAACATGAACATAACATCTCTCTGTAAAGATGTGTTTGTCATGTTTTAATCCCATTCTTTTGGACTCACACCTTATCAATGCATCGATCAGAATTCTACCATCTTTTTTACCTTCCATCTTAGAATCAATACTATGTATTTGTTCCAAGGCAGAAGAGGGGTAAGGGCTAGGCAATGGGGATCAACTGATTTGCCCAGGATCACATAGCTAGGAAGTAGCTGAGATCAGATTTGAACCTAGGACCTCCCATCTCCTGACTGGGATCTCTATCCACTGAACTACCTAGCTGCCTTTAAAGCTAAGCTTTAACAAAAGTTCTCCAACAGTAATTGTCTATTGGATTGATCAGTCTATATCAGGACTCCCTAAATTTTTCCTGATGAGGAGCTACTTTTGATTTCCCCAAATGTATTGGAAAAGACTAGAAATGCTGGCAATGACTATGGTACTGCTACCAGAATAAGGAAAGCACTAATGCAGATGGGTCAGACAGCTGCTGTTCAGGCTCCCATCTACTGGGAATTCCCAAGTGTCAAAGGGGCTTTGGCAAGAACAAATATGTTTCTCTGCCCAATGGGATTCTCCACGAACTGCCTTAAGTTAGTCCATAAGAGATCAATGACCTGTTGTAGAGGGATCATGGATTTAGCGTTGGAAGGGACTGTAGAGGTCACCTAGACTATTCCTCAAATTTTACAGAAAGGGCCAGAAGGCTTAGTAGAGCCTGGATTTTAGCCCAGGTCTTCAGACTCCAAATCCATATGACTTTCCTATACAGTATGACTGATCCAAGAGATATTTTTTGGTTTTCCTCTGAAATATAGATAGCCCTTCACATGATCAAGGCAAGGTTTTAAAATATCTCCCTCTTCAAGCATAAAGTAAGGGGAATCAGATTAGATAATTTTTAAGAAATCTTCCATCCCTCACTCTATGCTTCTAGGAACCTTTGGTAGAAATCATCCTATTATGGTTCTGTTTGGGGCCAGGTAGATTTAATTTTTTTTAATTATAGAATTACCTACATGGAGTAATGAAACTTTAGGAATATATATATAATGATGACAAGAAGAAAAATGTATAATCTCTTTGGGGATTTCAAGAAGTCTAGTAGATAGAGCATAAAATTCAAAGTCAGGAAAATGTGAGTTCTAGTCCCATCTCAGACATCTACTAGCTGTGTGACCCTGGGGAAGACCCTTACACTCTCTGGGCTTCAATTTCTTCATCCTTTAAATAAAAGCATTTATGTAAAATACAGAACATCTATGATCCCATGAACCTAGCAGACAAAACCTTACACTAGTTTGATCATATTAAAAAGCTTTATTGGATAGAAAATAAACATGTGGGCATAACTACACAAACAAGAAGAGTATAAAAATGCCCGTGTGCCTTGGCTTCATTGCCATCCTGAGTCACCATTTTGGCCTGATTCTAGAAAATGAAACCACACAAGTCTATAGCTGAATCCTAGGCAACCAGCTCCACTCAGATCATTAAATGGTCTTGGCTGGCCTGCAAATGTTGGCGGGGGGGGGGGGGTAGACAAAGGATGAACCAATCTAGATGAGCAATCCTCATCTGTCTTAATACTACCATCATGAGTAGTTTAGATAAATCAAAACACAGGGACTTGTTAGAATCTCTTGGAGTTAGGGGCTCCATTTCTTTAGTTATCTCTTTTCCTATATCCTTCCAATTATTCTGGGTGAATGGGCTGATTGAATAGAACTATTTTTCAAGCTAGAATTTGTATTAGCAATTTAACTTTTCTGAGAAAAATATTCCTATTCAAAAAATGACAGTACAATACATTGAATGTGTGCCACCTGGTGGTGGTGGTGAAGAAGAAAGATGAAAAGGCCATGTAAAAGTTGGTAGAAGATAAAGAGATCTATATGTATTATATATATCCTTATATATAACTTAAGAATATAAATATCCATATTTAACTTAAGAATGAAGTTCAAGGTAAAAGACAACTTAAGAAATTTGGTAGAGTTGTGTTTATGGGAAATTAACTACAGAAAAAATCTTGTAAATACAGAATTTAGGTAAAAAAGTTCATGACAATATTCAATTAATTTCAACATGAAAGATTATTATGAAATGTTATAATTTCTATAAAAATAAGCTTCTAAAATCTATATTACATCTTTCCCTAAGTTTTAAGGCAAATTTTATGGTGTCATTACCTCTATGGTTACTTCTCATGTATTCTGTATTTATCTCACATATTCCAATTTATACATAATCTCTCCTCTATTAAAATGTAAGTTCCTTGAAGATAAAGACTGGTTTTACTTTTGCTTTGTATACCCAATGCTTAGCTCAGTGCCAAGGACAAAGGAAACAAAGCAAATGCTTGTGGATTGATTGCTTGCTTTCTCTTATCAGAAAAAAAAAATGAAAAAAAATTTCTAGCTAGCTAAGTCATCCAGACACTTTTGGTTGAGTTTCAAATATTGGATTCCTTTTTAATAGTGAATATGAATTGATATAACATGGATATTATATATATGTGTGTGTGTGCATACATATAGATACATAGATGAATAGATGCTTAGGTAGTAGTCATGCTAGTTCAGTTTTCAAATGAGTCCACATTTCAAGGAATAGAAGTTGATTTTTAACCAAAATTTTGAAAAAGGATCCTTTTTTATCAAGAATGTGATCTGATTTTTTGGTTGAAAATCTGGCTGCACAGGCTTTGACATTCTAAAAAGGAGAGGGAAAACTATGGGGTTGAGAGGTTAAGTAGTTAATTCCTCTCATTTCAGAAGAGAATAGAACATTTTAAAACATTATTAAATGTTCAGTTGTCCACATTAAGTTTATTCCTATTAGTTTTCATGACTTTGTTAGGGGAAGCAATAGCTGCCCACTTCCCAGTGGCAAAGTCCATTCTCTTTCATTGGTATAGCTTTCCAGAACCCTCCTATCTTCCTACCCGACTCTCCTCTTGCCCCCTCTTAAAAGTTCCTCTGCTAGCTCTGTGAGAGAACTACCAGGACTCTGCACTAGTAGCAGGAAACAAAATGGCAGACTGAGAATTAGGTTGTTTCATAATTCCATGATTTTATATTGCATGGAATAAAGCCCTGGCTGGTTGCCAATCTAAAAGTTTGGGCTGAGTTGCAGGTCTGGGCCGAGAGGTAAGATCGGAAAGTGATAACAACAAAATAGAAGAATCAAGACGCAGAAAAGAAAGGTGAAGAAAGGCACAGAAAGAGCTGATGGAGCCAGGTATCTTAGGAAGCTTTGCTTGATGATTCCAGAGCATTTTGAAAGATGACTCACCCACCTGAAGTAAAAACCTATTATTATAAGCTACCTGCATCTGGTCTCTTCCATTCATCCTTCATACTGTTATCAGATGAGTTTTTCTTATACACAGATCTCATCAGGTCACTCCTCCTTTATTAACCATGAAATGGTTTTATTTTGCCTAATAAAGTCCACTAAAGGTCCTCCATGATTGGATCTGTGGCCACATTCTCTTTCTGGCTTTATTTCATGCTAATATAACAGGATCTTTGAAGCATGCCCAGTTTGCTTATCACTAGGGGTACCCTTAAGAGAACTTCTCTGGGAATGGTCAGATCTCCTAAGAAGGAGGCGTTTCCTACCACATGAGTGGGTACAGACTCCTTTTATTGACCAAAAACAGACTTCAGCGGTTATTCTTTTTCTATCATTCTTGCTGCCTACATGCTCTGTCCTATACAGAGGATGAGAATGGCAGTTTCACCCATAATGTGGATGCCATAAACTGGTGAGAGGGGAAAGTCCTCCTTCTCTTTTACCCTGGCTCAGAGAAATATGCCTGGGGATATTTGTTTCTATTTGTGTCGTTTGTTCTTCTGAGTTTCCCACATAGGAGTTCAAACCCACCAGTTTGAGAACTGAAGCCATGGTGACCCTGGAGCCAGGGTTACAAGCAGGGATTCCACTATAAGTCTTTTCTGTACAATCTCTCTCACATCCACCTCCATCCCCCTTCTTTCTATTCCCACCCCCATGGCCCCAACCAGTCACCAGACTCAACACTATATCCTCTCCCGGATCATCAGTGATCCAAACTACAAAAATCAACCCCATATTAACAGCATGGTGGCTCTCTGACCTCCCCATGCCTGCTCAGAGAACTGAGGACAAAGCATGCAGCAGGATACAGGGTGTGTAGAAGTTGGGCGGCACTCCACTGAGTACTCAGTGTCCAGGTGGGACCAGTTCTATCTATCCAAAAATCTCTTGGGATAAGACCTAGATTGGTGTCCTGTGAATTGCCCTTAGTCCGACACTTTGAAATCCAGCTCCCAAAGAAATTACCAACAGAAGAAAATCAGTCAGAAAGAGACCAAAATTACCAAAGATCTCAAAAAGAAAACTAAGATTGGGACTATAAGCATATAAATCAACAGGAAAGCATTAACTACAGAGAGAACTATGGCTTCTAGATTTGGTAAATAAGTTCAGGCATCTATGAATAAATACTTCAAGAGAAAGGAAAATGATTCAATACTTAATGAGGCAGAGGACCTTGAAGAATTTGGGGAGATCAGGGAACTATAACACTCTGTTCTTGAGTAGTTTAAAAGAGAAATAAGAATAATGAGAGCAGAATTTATGACCTGCACAGCAAAAATAATGGGCAGAATAGAAAAATCAGATGCTCTAATGGCCAAGTCTCACCAAAGAAACAAAAGAGAGAACAATAGATTGGGAACATAAATGCACACAAAATCTAGAAGAGAAGCATTAATATTCAACTTGTGAGAACTCAGAACTCAGTTGGGGGGCAGCGTTTGGGTGCTATCTAATGCAGCCCATTCCTCTGAACAAGTTCCCAAGAAGTGGTCATCCACACTCTACCTGAAGCCTTGAAAGCAAGGGGGAACCCACCAACTCCAGAGGTGGTCCATTCCGTTTCTGGATAGTCCCTAATAAATTTCTCCTTACATTAAACCCAAATCTATCTTTCATTTATGAATTCCATTCCTATTTCTGCCTTCTGGAGCCAAGTAGAACATGAAAGTCCTTCAGGTACTTCACAACTATTACCCTCACACACACACGTCTTCTTTTCCAGGATTAATTTCCCCAGAGACATAACAAGAGACATGGTACATGCCCTGGAGCTGCCCAGAGAGTAAGGAATATAGTTAGAAAAAATTCATCTGATAACAAGATAAAGGATGATTGGAAGAGACCAAATATAGGAGGTAGCCTATACTTGTAGGCACACCTATTAATAGATATTGTATATCTATATCTATATCTATATACTATATATCTATAAATAGATAGGTGGTACAGTGGCTTAGAGAGCTGAGCCTGAATTCAAGGAGATCTGATCTCAATTCCTGTTTCATATACATATTTGCTGTGTGACCCTGGGCAAGTCATTTGACCACTATGCCTCAGTTTCTTCATCTATAAAATGAAGTTAAACTATAGTATTCACAGACTTGTTATGAGAGTCAAATGTGTTTGCCCTCTGCAAACCATGAATGTTAGCTATGTAAAATATAGAAACTTCAAATCACAAATCTGTGAGTGGAGAGAAAACATGGATTTGAAATAGTGTGGATTCAGAAGCTTAACATATATGTTTATGTACATACACATAAACACATATATACAAATATATTTTTAAAACTAGATTATCCATGCTTATCTCCCCTTCCATTAAACAAATAAACAATAAAACAAATAATAAATATATAATAAATAAAACAATAAAACAAATAACTGAGAGGATTTGTATGATGTATACACATATGAACTGAGCTAAGAAATTCACACTATGAACTCTTAGAATTAGAAATTGGTGTGAACTGGAAATTGAATTCCAAAATTTAACACCTTGAGTCATCTTGCTAATTTAAAAGGAATGACAAACTTTATATCATGATCTGGGGAATTTCACAGATAATGATTAATATACAGTTTCTCACCACAGAAAGGTCTCCATTTTTGGTGACTCCATATTAATTTAAAATTGATGATTACTTTTCTTTATCAACTTTGCTGAAATGTTAAAGAAAAACAAACCATGGTTGAAAGGTATTTTGAATATCAGGGTTTTTATTGGTTTTTTTTATTTTTATTTTGTTGTATTTCAACTTTGGCAATGGAGAGGATGACACAACTTTAAATATAGTATTACAAACCAGATATTTAATTTTTGCAAAATTAACACCATGTCCCTACACAAACTCAGATGGACCCTAAACATAAAGAGGAGGGGGAGAAAGTTATTCTAAAAGTAACAGATTTATTACAAGATTTCTAGATTCCTGTTATAGACTTCACACCCAACACAACTAAGACTGAAAAACTATCAACCAACGATCAAGTCCCTAGTAGCCGCGAATTATTAAAAATGTTTAATATATAGTGTTGTCATAGGCTCCTGAATTAGATGTTTATAAAGGAACCTATGTTATATAAGGAGACAGGTCAATTACAAATCAGTTATAAGAGGTCTTTCTTTTAAAGAGAAAAAAAAGCACTCTTTTCCCCACTCAGTACAAGTGATGGTGTATTTTTAATAGCTAGTCACTCAGTATAAAGTTACTTTTCATTTTTAGAGCCATTAAAGCATTCATTCAATAGCACTAGATGGTTTCTGATTTATAGAAATCTTAGGGCCCACATATAGTAACAGAAACCATCCTTGTCTCCAAATTGACTGACTAGTCTTACTCAAAGTGCAAGGAAAAGCTTTATTGAAAACTAAAAAAGAAGGAGGGGGATATTAAATCATAAATAAGGATAATCTCCTTGTGAGTAAAGAAAAATGAATTAAAATACCTCAAGTTAATAGAAATCTTACCTAAGTTTTTATTTTCTTTCTAATAATGGAATACAGAAAATATCATTATTTTGAATTCATTTTTAAAAAGCATTTAGAAATTAACTATATTGTCACAATAGTAAATGGTTAAATTTATTAATGACTTCCTTATCAATAGCCAATTCTTTCAGACAACATCATATTGGATTACTTGATAATAGACTAGATTTGGGAAGGACCTCAGGGATCATCTGGGCCAACTTATTAATTTTATAGATGAGGAAACCAGAGACCAAAGTAAAGTGACTTATCCATGGGAACACAGGTAATTAAGTGTTAGAGGCAGAATTTGAACCCAGAGCTTTTCAAGTGTTTCATCATCCTGCCTCTTGGAGTATTCCTAGACATTTGTGTTTCAGTCCTATAAGAATAAGTTCAGATAAATAACGAAATAGATTTCCAGTGCCCTTTTTGCATTAAGGTTTTACAGGCTCACCCTGATTTAAACAAATGCAATAAAAGAGGTGATTACTCACTTTACCAATGCATTCACCTTGGAAGGAGTTCTAGGGCATTTTGCAAGCCAGACTTTCTAATGTGTTTAAAACATGCCTAATTTTAGAAAAATCCTATTTACAGACAACTTTCCAGTAACACATCTGTTGTGTGAAGTAATGCATATCTGCATCTGTGAGCCAGGCAGGGGACAAAACAGAATGTTCAGATTACATTTCTCGGGATAAATTTAGCTTCCCCCCAAGTTTGTTCCAATCCTGAATGACACTCGAATAAGTGCATTGTGAGTTACCACATCCCTTACCTTTACCGCTCCATTTTCATGCATGGTGATGCAATTGTTGGCATCTTCTGAGAGCTGGTACAGCGCCTGGGCAGTGGCTCGGTGGACATTGGTGTCCTTGGATCTCAGGTACCTCACTAGAGGGGCCACGGCTTTGTGTTCTCCAAAGGCGATTCTATTTCTGCCCCACATGCAGCAGCGAGAAATTGCTTCGGCAAGGTGCCGCCTCAATTTATCATTATTCTGCACAGGGAAAATGGATGCATCTGTCATAATAATAATATTGGAAGGCAGCTCTCAACCCAAGTCTCAACACTACAGCTGCTAATGCCAAATAGAGCTCAAGACTATTGTGTTGTTAAAAATATATGTGTGTGTGTGTATATATATATATATATATATACACACACACCCAAATATATATATTATATATAGAGAGACAGAAAGAAGAAAGGAGAGAGGGATGGAGGGAGAGAGAGGGAGAGAGAGAGAGAGAGAGAGAGAATTTGAGATAAAAATTAATTGCTTAGTTGAATGTTAATGTTTTAATTTTGAGTATCACCAAGTTTTAATTATTTATAGAATCATAGACTACTGGGTCTGGACGGAGACTTTAGGATGATAGGATTAGATGTTGAAGGGACCTCAAGAGCCATCTAATCCAGCTTGATCATTTTACAGATTGGAAAATGGAGGACCCCAGGAAGTTTAGTAACAAGTAGTTATAGCTAACTTTTATGGAGTGATATAATGTTTCTTTGTTCAGAAATTCCACAGATATAAGTTTTTAAAGTGAAAGAAAGAAACAAGGATTTAAACACCTTCTGTTAAGAATTCTACAAATAGTATCTCATTTGATCCCCACAACAACCTTTTAAGGTGAGTTTTCCTTACTATTCTCATTTCATATAGTTGAGGAAACTGAGGCAAACAGCAGTAAGTTGGCTTGTCCAAGGTCACATGGCATATCAGTTTTGGAGGCCAGATTTGCCTCTAAAGAAGTAGAGTTTCATTTACACTAATACCCAGTGTGATTCCAATGTGTTACTTACTGTATTTGCAAGTTTGGACAACAAAGGGACAACACCATGATCTGTTATAACTGCTAAATTTTCTTGATCCTTTGCTATCTTGGTGATTGCAGCACATACGCTCGCTAGGACTTCTTTGTTTTCTGATTTCAGTAAGTTGACCACAAGCTCCAGGCCACCAACAAAGGAACGAACCATTTCTCCAGCATCCTAAATAAAAAAGAAAATTGGTGTTTGCAGTTACAATGACATTAAAATTTTTAAAGAGAGATCTCTTCTTTGGGGAGGTATAGAAGGAAGGAGTCAGTTTGCTTCTATGTTTGTTATTGTGATTGTTATCATTGCTGGTATATTCTTATACTTCAGTTCCTTGGTAATCTCATTAGTGTGAGTACTCCTATCACCAGATTGGAATTTTCCATTTATTATTTATCATTCTGTGGGATGGCTGTCCATGGCCTCCCACAAATGTCTTGCAAAGAAGCCACCCAATATGCTAGAGGTCTGCCTCAACACTTTTTTACATTTTCTGACTATCTTTGGTCCCAAAGCTCATCTTTTTAATGCTAATCCCCAGGGATGCTATATGATTATGTCATGAAATACACAATCTCTAAAGAATCAAAATTGTGGGTGATCAAAAAGACTTTGAAATACTAGATAGGCATAAGGGAGTAGCAGCTCATTATGCCAACTATGAATTATGAGCTTGAAGCTATAGATCTGTGATTTTCAAATTCTTTTCCTCTCCCAATGATTTCAATCCTCCAAGAATTGCCTGAGGCACTAAGAGATTGAATGACTTATCCAAAGTCCTATACAGAGCTAGTGTGAGAAGCAGGGTTTGAATCTGGGTTTTCCCAATTCTAGGTACAGTATTCTATTCACTATACCAGAAGTATCAAACCCAGGGAGAGAAGCCTAGTGCAACATTCCTGGGTATGACCCACACCAGATTAAAATGTCATTGGGAAATATTTAAGAAAAAAATTCAAATTCAATAACCATAGATAATGTTAACGCGTGGTTTTTAAAGTCAACCTGTGGCCCACAAGGATCCCTTTGTGCAGTATAATGACCCTCATTTCTATTTAAGTTTAACACCAGTACTTTCCACCATGATCTCCTCTCTTCTAAAAAATATGATTCAGGAAGTATCTGACAAGAAAAGAAGTTGCCCAATCAAATCCAAGAGACAGTGATAAACAGATAAACAGATTTGCACTAGTATCAACAAAATTTTTATGTAAATTCTTAATAGATGATGGATGAAAAACTATTAGTGCATTTACTGTGTATAATATACAATTATACAAATTTACATTTATAGAACACTTGAAAATATTATGTTCTGTGTCTTATAAATACATGAGTTCTATCCCAACACCCCCTAAAAAGACACAAATGAGACTGAAAGATGTCAACCAAAAGAAATAGGGAAGACAGAAGAAATGTCTTAAGGATGCAATTAAGGTAGCATTAGTTCAAACCAAACAAAATCAATGTCAATTAATTATAAAATGAGAGATCACTAGCTACTCTTTCTATGATGAAATGAACCAAAGTCACTATTGAAGGGTCACAGGTACCATGGATAAACCTTCTATCATACTTCTATATGTTGCCCTCAAATAAGAAAAAGACTAGAAAAAAACAGCATTTTTCTCCCTGAAATCAATTAATCTCACCAGATCTTATCATATAAAGAACCGTTCAGAGAAACATTTTTTATAAAAAAGAATTTCCATTTACACACAAACCACAAATATATATAGACTATAATTAATATTCAGAAACATATACATATATACTCATAGATAATAATGATTAATAGAATTATTTTTAAAAACTCATATTAAATTATCAATAGAGAGACAAAAAAAGAGAGTAAAATATGTCATAGGAACAGAATCCTCCTATTGGAATAGAAGTGAAATGATATAAAGGTAAATTTTTCCAGTTATAGTTCTCTCTCATCCCCTTTATATGTGCAACTCTTAAAAAAATAACAAAATCTTCAGTCATTTAGATATTGCCTGTGAGCAAGAAAGGTGTATACCTGATAGTCTCATTTGCAAAAAGAAATTAGAGAAAGAAATGTTACTACTGGCCAAGGGGAACAGGGGAAGGAATGAAAGAGAAAGGGAAGAAAGGTAGGTGATGTACATTTTGGAACAAAGAGTTCTCAATTATTAATAAATTGATCTTTTCAGGAACATACTCCATTCTTTTTTCCCAAAGTCATCGTGCTTTTCAACTTCATCTGGGATGGCCCTGTTGGTAATTCTGTACTTAATGTACATATACATTACATATATTACATATACAAATACATACATATATATGATATGGCATTAACAAAGAATATTAAAGAAGAAAGGGCACAATGCAATATTATTGGATGGAATATTTTTGTTCCATAGAAGAAGCTGCCAAGGATAGCTAGGTGGATCAGTGGCTAGAGTGTTGGATCTGAAGTCAGGAAGGTTCATCTTCCTAAGTTCAAACTCAGCCTTACTTATTAGTTGTATGCTTCTGGGCATGCCCCTTAACTCTATTTGCCTCAGTTCTTCATCTATAAAATAAGTCAGAGAAGGAAATGACAAACCACTCTGGTATCTTTGCCAAGAAAACCCAAATGAGCTAAAAAAGAGTCAGATATGACTGAAACAATTCAGTAACAAGAAGTTGGATGGTGGACACAGTGAATAGGGAACTAGATCTGGAGTCAGGAAACTTGAGTTCATATCCAACTTCAGACATTTACTAGTTGTGTGACCTGAGCAACTCATTTAAACTTTATCTGAATCAATTTCCTCAATTATAAAATGGGGATCATAATAGTGCCTATCTCTCGGGGTGGTTGTGAGGATAAAATAAATAGCACAGCTTATTACAGTGTTTGACACATGTAGGCATTTAGTAAAATGCTTGGTCTCTTCCTCTTCCATCCCTTCATATTGAATAATTGAAAATGTTACCCTAAAAAAGAACTACATATTCTGAGAGTCCACTGACTTCCTGTCATTACATACTTCCTGTAGACAGAAGTTAAAGGGAGTGGGGGCAGAGGCTCTTGCTCCTCTTTGGGCATGATATAACATCAGTAGTGATGGTGGTAAGGTGGGGAAATTTGAAAATGGCTAACCAGTCATGGGCATGTGGTTTTTATTTTGTATCTTCTTTATTCCTTGATTTCTAATGATCATTTAATACACCTCATAATGTTTTTATTATTTTAGATATAATTTTAATTTTTACAATATGAAATGACAAATTTGATGAACTCAGAAAAACTTTGGGAGACATAGAAAGTAATGAGAAGTGAAGTCCACAGAACCAGGGCAACAACTTACTTACTGACCACAATCACATTTAGGAAAGCGACACTATAAGACTTGAGGATGCTGATCATTGAATATAATGATCAATTGTGGCCTATGAATTTCTTTCCAGTGAGTCTTTGAATTCAATGACCAGCCTCCTTGCAGAAATGGACTTTAAATGCAGAATAAAATATCCATTTTTCAGATATGGCCAACATATCTTTCTTTCACTTGATTATACTCGTTTTTGTTATAAAAGAGGTTATTGGGAGGACAGAGGAGTCATCGGGAAGTGTCAGAGATGGAGAGAGAGAAAGATTGCCAGGCAGTCAGACAAAGAGACAGACAGACAGAGAGAATCAATATTTTTTTAAAAAAGAAAGTAGAATTATGGATATTTGATGTCTTTGATCTAGATGCCCAGCCTCATTCTTGAATGTCAATAAAATTTCTTATACTTTAGGCATCTTACATAAGCCTGAAGCTTTTGGGAAAATGTCAAATGGTTGATTGGAATTGGTTCAATCTTTTCCCTATAATTCTATTTCCTATAATAACGCAAATTTTTAACAAAACAGAGCAGTGAAATTATATCTTGAGGTATAACCTGATATTCTACCCTATTTCAATCTTACACAATGTATTATCAAACAAGAAAATGGTAAGTATGATTTTTAGAAACAGTCCCTTATTCAACTGATCTATATAAAACCAATTTTCCAACATAGGTGGTGACACCTGACAGCCTGATCTGATCTAATCTGCAACAGAATAAGGCTTTACCTATGAAAATTCAAAAGAACAGTATTCAAAGTCCCTTTGTCAAGATTTTAAATGACTTTCAAAAACATAATCCAAAAGCTAAAAGCTTCTGAGTGGTGTATATGTGTATCAGATCATCCCACAGCCCATGGCAAATGGCAAAATTACACAGCAATCTTTTCCTAGGAATAAACTGTTCTTGAATAAATGGTAAAATACTATTACTCACAAGCAATATTTTTTTTCAACAATATAACAACTTGAATGACTGTAAAATAATGAGACAGGCTCCACAGGCCACACATAAAAATTAGTCTCATTACAGTCACACCTCATAAGTTGTCTAATTGCATTTCTAATTCTCTTTCTTCTCTGCAGTCAGTTGTGATGCTCTGCCACAAAACGAGGGCCATTCTGGGAAACATACAAAAGTGATCGCATCTGCCTGGGGTCCAAAGACTTCCTAAGGTGAGTGGTATGAGCCAGCAGCTCAATGAGATCATGGACACAGTTCACCGAGGTCTTCAAATGTTTAAAATCAGTGGAGGACAGTGAAATGCTAAACCTGGAATACTGACGTCCCCTCAAAAATGTGTTTTTAAGCGTGTGTTTTTTTCAGGTTTGGATGTTTAAAACACATCTTGCTTCACATAATTTCTATGGAAAGTGGGAGAGTGGGTTTGAGGATGGAAAAAGCGACCAGTCTGCCAGAACTGTCTTTCACTAAGGCAAAAGGCCTGGGCAAATTCACCACATTTTCCACCTTCTCACATATCTGAAAACTTCATTTTGCCAGTTTCACCACGGGTACAATACTGTTTTTGCACAACTCTAGTATTTTCCTTGTAATGGCACAAATCACAAATGGTTCTCCATAGGATCCCATGCCTTGTTTAAGGACCCCTAGAAGGCTCTTCAGATTCCTGGGGTCAGGACCCATTGGGTTGGTGAATACCTACAAACTGACAAGGCTGAGTGCTGCCAGTGACTTTCTTGAAGGTGAATAAGATACAGTAGCTAATAAAGAGAATATAAGGGTCTTCGTGGTGCAACTAAGCCCAACTCGAATAGCTGGATAAAATCCTAACTAGGAAGAAGTATAAAATTCAAATTAAACCAAATTAGCTATGGTTCAGAGTACACTAATAAGACCCAAGAAATAAAATGGCAAAATTGTTATATTTATTTTAAACCCAACTAATAGGAAAATATTAAAACAATATTTACAGATTAATGAATAAAACAGAAAACTAGCTGTTTTGGCACAGTGAGATTAAACTAATGGGTATGGAATTCCTTCTGTTGCCTCCGGCAAAAAAGAATTGGCAGTTGTCTGATGAGGTGATATATGCTTTATAAACCCTTAAAAGCATATACAAGGCAAACCTAACATGTCTTAAGACAAGTTTTTTTTTTTAACTAGATGGACTATAAAAACGCTGCCTCATGCCATGTATAGACCACATGGTCCTTAAGACAGAAAAAAGTAGGGCTACTTTGCTAAAAACACAGTTCTAAAAGTGCAATATTCACAGTAAATGAGTTTAAGAAAGGAAAGGAAAAAACTAAACAGCCTGACTTTTCTTTTATTATATAGTCCTTGTGCTTAATGGTATTTGGGACAATTTAACATAAGATTTGTAATTATAAAAATCTACTTTTATTTTTTTAAATGCAACTAGCTAGTCAAACTATTTATCGGTTCTATTACAATAGGAGTCCCTCTCACGTTGGACTCTGTGGTTCTATGTCTATGGTGAGGGTGGTGGGTTGTGTAGCAGACCTGGGTTCAAATTCTTCTCATAAACTTACTCCCTATGTGGATCTGGAGTAAGATGGGGAAAATATGAGTATCTACACACCACAATAACAATAACAATAATAATAATAACAAAAACTAACATTTATATATAGCACTTGAAGGCTTTCCAAGGA
This sequence comes from Monodelphis domestica, assembly GCF_027887165.1. Lineage (NCBI taxonomy): Eukaryota > Metazoa > Chordata > Mammalia > Didelphimorphia > Didelphidae > Monodelphis > Monodelphis domestica. The sequence continues at coordinate 257,497,644 of NC_077231.1, read as the reverse complement.
CTTTACAAATATTATCTCATTTGATGCTCACAACAACCTATTATCCTGATTTTACAGATGAGGAAATTGAGGGAGAGAAAGAGATTAAGTGACTTGCTGGGTTAACACAGTGACTAAGTTTCTGAGGCAAGATTTGAACTTAGATTTTCCTGTCTCCAAACACAGGATTCTATCTACTGTGTCACCTAGCTGCTTCTATAATAGCAGCTAACATTTAGGTAGTAGTGTTTTAAATTTTGCAAAATGCTTTCAATATATTAATTCATTGATCTTCATAACAACTCTGGGAAGTAGATGCTATTATTTTCACCATGTTACAGATGGGGAAACAGAGGCACATAGAGATTAAGTATTTGCCTAGGGTCCTATTTCTCTCAGCCTGTTTCCTCATCTGTAAAATGGGGATAATGCTAGCAACTACCTCATAAGATGGTTGTGAGGATCAAATGGCATAATATTTGTAAAGCACTTGGCACAGTACCTGGCATATAGTAGATTCTTAATGAATGCTTTGTGCCCTTCTCCACCCCTTACCCCCTTTATAGCTAGTAAGTGTCTACAGAGGGAGTCTTCCTGACTATAATAAAACATTATTATTAATATAATAAGCTATATAAGGAGTAAATTAATGGTGAGGAGGAAATGAGATAATGTATGTAAAGAGAGAGGGATGAGAGTAGACTTTATGACTTCATAGTTCTAGGAAACTCCCAGATGAATAGAAATCTACCATAGGTACAGGAACTCCCAACCTTCCACTACCAATTCAGATTTGTACCTTCACAGCAATCTGTAGTCTGGCAGAGTTCCCTTAGAAAGTATGAAAATTATTTTGTAAACTAAAGAGCAACATAAAAGTGAGTTATTATCATTATGTTCTCAGTGGTGTAATCTAAATACAACTTTGTTTCCTCCAACTATTAAACTCAATTTCTGCCATTGTGTCAAAGATATCCCTTTCAAGGAATCAAAACACAAATCAGTTTTGGAAATCTCTATTCTGACACATGTAAAACCCAGTGGAACTGCTTATTGGCTATGGGAAGGGGATGGGAAGAGAGGAGGGAAAGAACATCAATCATGTAACCATGGAAAAATATTCTAAATTAATTAATTAAATAAAAAAATTTCAAATAAAAAAGAAATCTCTATTCTTATAACCATAACCTAAAGTAAAAGATGGTACAGCAGATAGAATATGGGGTGTGAAGCCAGGAAGATGAGTCAAATATGACCTCAGATAGTTCCTACCTGTATGACCCTGGGCAAGTCACATAACTGTCTCAATTCCCTCATTGTAAACTGAGCAAGAGAAAGAAATGCCCAATCACTCCAGTACCTCTTCCAAGAAAACCCCAAATAGAGTCATGAAAAGTCAGACATGACTGAGGACAATTGAATAAAAATATAAATTAATTGTAGGTAAAGAGTACTAGGTTAGAGGACAGAGTTCAAATCTCACCTCTGCCACTTACCTGTATGACCTTAGGCAAATCATTTAATCTCCCTGGGCCTCAATTTCCTTATCTCTTAAATCAGGGAGTTGGACTAGATTACCAATTATATCCCTCTTAGCTTGAGATCTATGGTCCTCTGATTCTGGAAACATAAATTACTTTAGTGTTGTGCAACAGCTCTAATAATCATTTAGTATACCATCTTTCCCTTGACCTTCTGGCTACTAACCCTTTTCTCCAACCTCAAGGTGACCTTCACTCTCTCCACCATTCAAGATGCTATTTCTCGGGTATTGGCCACAGTCTCCTGCCTTCCATGTCTCAATCCCTCAGTTAATCATTACACTCTTACATTCTCCTCTACACTTGAATCCCTCACCTCTGTGGCTTATCTCATACCATGCCTTGGCAAACCACAAGCTAGGATAATTTCTACCAATTCACTCCCCCTTACCTCTTTTCACATGTTGCTGAATTAAGCTGGAGGAAAATCAAGCTACATTGACTGAGTTCACTGCAAATTTATGTCACATGATCTCAACTGAGTTCATCAAAGTGAGGACAAAATAATTCTTTTATGAGTCTCTACTCAATTAACTCATTGACCACTAAGCCATTCCATTCCTATTTGCCTCTTCTCAAGCCTCATGTCTCTTGGGCTCAAGTGTTGAGATTTTGAAGAGCATAAGGCAAATCCATTCCATTTCCAACACATTCATGCAAAAGGAGAAAATATATGCAAAGAAGGAAAGACCTAAGGTTGGTCCAATTGGGACGATGCATCGGCTTGAGTGGAAAGTTGGAATACCAGTAGTGCAAGGCTGCTTTTGCCATTGCTACTACCTCTTAACCCACCTGGAGCTTTGCAGCACTCCTTTTCTTGATCACCACCAAGAAAGAGAAATGTTAACTTGATTGAAGAGAGTCTTTTATATGAGTACGAGCTCTGGCAAAGCAGCTGATCAAAAGGTCCCTCTTTACCACAAAAGCAAATAGTCACATAGAATATCTGTGCATGCCCCAAATAGAGGATTTCACTAGGCATAGCATGATGTGCATGCTCATAAAAACTAGGCCAGCATTGGATAAAAAACAAGTCTACAATCAGGAAGACCTCAGTTAAAATCCTGCTTCAGACACTATGTAACCCTGAGCAAGTCACTCTGTTTGCCTCAGATTTCTTCATCTGTAAAATGGAGATAAATCATAGTGCCAACCTCCACGGTTGTGAGGATCAACTGAGATAATAATTATAGAATGCTTAGCACAGTACCTGACACATAGTAAATGTTATCTAAATGTTAGCCATCATTATTATTACATTTGTATCTGTAATGCTTAAATACTAACTACTTCATGCGCATGCTTGATAATTAACTGATAAAAGAAAGTTGTTCATTATTTAGCAAATCTATACTTTTTGATTAATTAGGTTAAGTCAAAGAAAAAGGTAGTTAATTTAACATTTATTGGTTCTGCATTTATTGCTGGCCCAGCTAAATTTTGCCAGCTAATCTCTCCATTCCCCACTGTGTTGTCTAGACCTGACTTTTAGAGTCAATTTTGGAAACAAAACAACAAAAAAATTCAGGCCTGGAATGCCATACTGGATATCAGAAAGTCAATAGATTTGATTAAATAGCATTATTTATTAAAAAATATAGGGTTAGGGATTAGACCTGAGACTTTGTTAATAGAACAACCTAGATAAAGAACTCTTTCTAAAAAACACAAACTGGTACCTTCTCTGTAACTGTCCAAGAGACTTGCCTAGAATACTGATAGAGTACTGGACCTAGAGTCAGACAGGCTTGAGTTCAAATCCAATCTCAGATACCTATGTGACCCTGGACAAGTCATTTAACCCTGTTTGCCTCAGTTCCTCATCTGTAAAATGAGCTAGAGAAGGAAATGGCAAACCACTTCAATATCTTTGCAAAGAAAAGCCCAAATGTGGTCACATAGAATCTGACATGACTAAAATGACTGAACAAATAACTAAGGTCACATAGCCAGTATGTACCCAAGGTAGGGCATAAATTCAGGTCTTCCTGCATTTATGTCCACTCTCTCAACAATGCTTTTATCTCTATCTCTGTCTCTCTTTGTCTGTCCTGGTTATAAATGGTTGCTTAAATATAATTTTTCTATAATGTTCTGGGAATGAATTATTTAACTATTAACCAGAGAAACTAGGATGTTGAGACATAATCTGTAAAAGATTATTTTGCAGAAGCATAATTTTAAAATTACATGTCAACAAATATATACCATGGAAAAATCTCTCTACCATTCTCAAATTTATTTATTCCTTGAGATTTTTTATGCCATTTCCCCCCCAAAACAAGATGCCAATAAGCAAAAAGAGTTATTTTAAAATTATGAAATCCAGTTGGACTACATGTATCAAAGAAAGAAACAATATAAAACCATAACTACTTACAGGAAAAGCATTAAAAATGCTATATAAACAACACTTGATATTGTGGAATATTACTTTTTCCAAATACATTTTTCTTATTCTCATTTTTCCTATAGCTAAAGATTAGCTACAGCAATAAAACTGCAACATAACCAAAAAAAGGCCTTGGCTATTCTTAGTAAAGTTCCTCTTTATGTCAATTTGTTCTTCAAATTAGAATTAAGAAGCACATTTTCTGCTATAAAGTAAAAGCATATTTTAAGTTTGTTTATTTTTAAGACCAAAGCTAAATGCTGCCCTAATATGTTTCCATTGAAGGGAGCCCAGTTGATTTAATCCCTGCCATATATTAGTACCATGGTCTTTGACTTTTGGAATCCTAAAATCTTAAATAATAATAATTATTATAATAAGCTTTGTCACAATCACTAATACAAAATAATCAAATTAACATAAAAGAATAAAATTTCATGTATTTTTTTGGAATTAACAAAGTAGAATCAAATAAATTAACAGGAAATGGTTTAAAAATTCTTTTGCTCTATGCCCCATTCCAAGTCCATCTAAGATTCCCTATAGGAGACAGGATAAAGGAGTGAAAGGAACTTGAGATCTGGATTGGAACACTAGTTCTGTTGCTAACTAGTTGTGGGACACAGGGAAAATTATTTATTCCCGCATTAGATTCATAAGGGGCTGTACTAGATAACCTGTAAATTTCCTCCTAAATCTAACATCCTAAAATCAAGAACAGGAAATGCCAAACTAATCTAATTTCCTGTTTTTCTTTTGGTATCATTAATTACACTGATAGATCAGGGAAATGCAATAATAGACTAAAGATATCTTGATTTCAGCAAGGCATTTGGCAAAATCTCTTATCCTATCTTTAAAGACAAGAAAGAGGGATAAAGGCTAGAAAAAGGACACAGAAGTAGTTAAATGACCAGAACAAAGAATAGTGTTTATTCCACTGATGTCAATAAGAGATGTTCAAGTCTTGTAGACTATACAATAAAGGTCCCCAAACTTTTTACACAGGGGGCCAAGTTTACTGTCCCTCAGACCATTGAGGGGCCAGACTATTAAAAAAACCTATGAAAAAATCCCTATATACACATCTTATTTTAAAGTAAAAAAACAAAACAAAATGGGAACAAATGCAATCTTTAAAATAAAGAACGTGTACATTTTAATCAACAAACTGACCAGTATTTCAATGGGAACTATGGGCCTGCTTTTGGCTAATGAGATGGTCAATGTCCAGTTCCATATTTGTTACTGCTAGCCATAACAAGTGATGCAACTGTGCATCAGTTAGTCTAGATCTGGTTGGAGATTTCAGATGTTTCATTCTGGAAAAAGTCTGTTCACAGACATAAGTGTTGCCAAAGATGGTTTCCATTTTGAGTGCATGGTTCCTGAAATTAGGATATGTCTCAGAGGGGAGAGATGCATAGAAATTAGATAAGCTGCTTCACTTGAATGCATCTTTCAGAGAGTCACAATTCTGCAGTTCAGCCAGTTCCATTTGGTAAATTGTATCCACATTTTCAATGTCAACAGAAAATGGGTTACAGAAAAGCTGTATGTCCTGTTCATGGAGATGAAGCTCTTTAAATCTGAATTGGGACTCCTTTTGCAACTTTTCCAGTGAATCCACACATGTTTCTTTTGAGAAGGCAATCAAGGGTTTTTCCACTAACAGATTTTGAGTTAAGAGGAGATGGCAGAAATTTTCCTCCTTCACTTGTTTGATAAGGAGGCCTAATTTTACTTCAAATGCTTTCACATGTGATTGCATATCACAGATGAGCTTCCCTTTTCCTTGAAGTTGCACATTGAAACTGCTGAGTAGCTCTGTTATAGCGGTCAGAAAGGCAAGGTGCCATTTCCATTCTGCATCATTGAACTCTGGTACTTCTTTGTTTTTTGAAAGCATAAAAGCTGTAATTTGTGGAAGTAAGTCATAGAACTGTCTCAAAACTCTCCCTCGACTCAGCCAAAGAACTTCTGTGTGGTATAGAACATCTTCATGGGCAACATTTAGCTCAGACAGAAATTCCTGAAATTGTCTGTGGTTTAGTGCATTAGCTCTAATGAGGTTAACACAAGATACAGTTTTCATAACAGAGTCCCACTTCAGTGATTTACTACATAGCAGGGCTTGTTGGTGGATGAGGCAGTGTATGGCTTTTGGATGAGAATGGTTACATTTGTCCATCTCTTGGTTAATGCGAGCAATTATTCCTGTCTTAGACCCCACCATACTAGGAGCAGCATCAGTTATCACACTGGGAAAAGCTGATGCAAATTGTCTCCCATTTATTCAATCCTTCGTGTAATTGTAGATCCTGAAAGACTAACTGTACTAAATAAGTCTGCCCTTTATGGACACATCTCTTTGGCAAACAGAAAGAAGGCACTCTTTAACAAACTCTCCCCCCATGAATGGTCTGCCAGTGCACACTATTAGCTTGGCAACTTGAAAACTTGCTCACAGTGATGAAATATTTAGCTGCTTCTGCTTCACAAAAGTATTTTACTGAGCTGTCAATGTATTTTTCAGTTTTAATATTTTATCTTTTCTCACATCTCAGACCAAACAATCATATTTAACTTTATGTTGAGTTTGATAGTGTCAATGCAAATTGTATTCTTTGAACATAGACACTATATCCTGGCACATCAAACACACAGCTCTTTCCTTGAACTGCACGAAAAAGTAAGCATAAGTCCATTGTTCTTTGAATATCATACACTCTGAGTCAATTTTTCTCTTTCTTGATGTCATTGTTTCCTAGGGATTCCAAATTGCTATTAATAAAGTACCTACACACACACACACACACACACACACACACACACATACAGCCCTACAAAAACAATATACCAACAATTTTGCCCACACACAGGTATACAGACTGCACTGCCCATCAATGCAGTCTGATTTGTGTCCATCAATGCAGCCTTCCCAGTCCATATCATTTCAGCCTCATCAGTGGCCATATTGGTGGAACTCCACTTTTACCTCAGGCTCACACTGGTGCGGGAACTGGCACAATTACAGAGTCTATTCCTCCACCACCTTTCAAGTTCACACTACCCTGTGCAAACCACACTGCGATCTGTGAAATCACACAGGAATCTGACCCATACGATCAGATTCCACGGCAAGAAAAAAAGAAGGCATGACACTAGTGTATGTCCTCTTGCAGTCCATACTTATGGATCTATAATTATAGACTGTAATACAAAAAACAAATGCCTCACTTCCCCCACATTGTACAATGGCAACCATACTCCCCCAGATGCATAACATAGGAGCAATTATGTTGTGCATCTGGGACAGTATGAGGGCCATTTTACTACCATGTTTCCCTGAAAATAAGACACTATTATACTAATTTGACCCAAAAAACAGGGGGTGTCTCATAAAACACCCAGTGGCAGTGGTGGGCTTCTCACAGTAGAGGCCCACCACTGATGTCATAGGCTAGATAACTACTATCTGATGCTTATATACAGTACTGGAGGCAGAGCTGGGTCTGTGACACTGTATACCGCTGTCTGGGATAGCAGAGGCTGCAGCTCTGGCTGTGATGGGACTGTCACACCTTGCACAGGCCCATCACCACCATCACCACTATACCAGGCAGCAGGATACACAGTGCAGAATCCCCTCCCCCAGATAGCTGCTCACCATGCTGACATCTTCCATTGTGCAGCCACAAAATCCTTTGCGCAGCACCTCATTCTCATTCAGTTACTCTCAGAACAAGGTGCCACGCAAAGGATTATGTTACTGGAAGTAGTACTGTACGTGAGCGATGCTGCACTTTGTGGTGCCACTACATACAGTACTCCCGGAGCACAGGATGTGTATGTGCATGAATATGCATCCTGTGTTCCTCTCAGTGACCACCAATGAAAGAGGTGCCCCTTCTAGAAGTGTAGTGGGGGCAAGACAAATGACCTCAGGGGGCCACATGTGGCCCGTGGGCCATAATTTGGGGACACCTCCTATACACGAAGCCCCAGGTTATTAGTCATAAGTATTTCTTTTTTAAATAAATAAAATGTTTTTGAATCGATCAAAATCCATCTTTTCTCTCTCTCACTCCCCCTTCCCGCTGAGGAAGAAAAACAAGAATCTCTATTACATGCATATATAGTTAAGTAAAAAAAAAATCCCCACCTTGGGCAAGAGTGTGTATAAAAATACACACACACCAAAATCTCTGGGGCAGGTAGGTGGCACAATGGATCAAATGTCAGACCTAAAATCACTTCAAATTTGGTCCTAGACACTGTGTGACTCTGAGCAAGTCATTTAATTCTGTTTCCTCACCTGTAAAATGAGTTGAAGAAGGAAATAGCAAACTACTTCCATACCTTTGACAAGAAAATTCCAAATAGAGTCACAAAGAGTCAGATGTGACTGAAAATGACAGAAAAACAAAAATACATATCTGCTTCTGGGTCTATCAGTCCCATCATCTTTCTGTCAAGAGTAGGGTAACATGATCCATCACTGGTTTTCTATAATTATGGTTGGTCATTGCATTTACTAGAGTTACTCATTCTTTCAAATTCACTTGTATTTTCAATATTATTATTATATAAATTGCTCTTCCATTTCTGCCCATTTTGCTCTGCATTATTTTATATGAGTCTTTTCAAATTTCTCTGAAACTATTTCATTCTCCATTTCTTTTAGCACAATAGAAATCTACATTTATATGCCACAACTTGTTCAACCATTTTTCCATTTCCAATTCTTTTTTAAACACTAAAATAATACATATATATGTATATATATGCATATATATTTCTCTCTGTGTGTACACACCCTTTTCTTCTTTCTTTGATTTCTTTGGGCAATAGACAACATAATGTCACGAGGTCAAAGGATATGCACAAATAAATAACTTTAGATGGAGGAGTAACTAGGGCAGCAATGTGCCTTTTCACCACAAAAATCCTCTCCATCCAAACAAGAGTAAAATATTGCCACAAAAAAAGAACCAACAGAGACAGAGGGAAACAACCTTCAAAAAAGAAAAATCCACAAGGTAGGGAGAGATCATCTGGGGACCTGAGGTGTGAGAGGGGAGCAGAGCTAGCAGGAGGCATAGCAGCAAGTGAAGAGCAAACCAAGAGCAAATCCACACATCTGCTCTTACAGGTTCTAAACTTAAATCCAAGCTAAGTCAGCCTCTGAGATCCCACCTGGCAATTAGTGGTCCAAGCCAACTAACACCCCTTGAAATTGCAAACCTGTGGAGAAGTCTGGACTCCCAGCACAAGGCAATCTGGACCAAGGGGGCTGATCCATGCGGACCCAGAGCAAAGCCAGGAATCCCAGTCTGGGCTTGGGATGAGGACATAATCCACAATTTGGGGTGAGAACATAGTTCTCAGAGGAAGCCAGTATCTTTTTGCCCAAAACTAAGTGTGTAGCTCCAGGACAGGGCAATCAAGTGCCTGATTGAATCAAGAATACTTTGAAACCAAAAATGGAGCCTAAGCTTGGGGTTAGAATCTGATCAGCACCTGATCTGATCAAGTTAAGACTGAGATCAAAAGCTTACACCCAAGCCTGAGGAAAGTCTTTAAGCTATCAGCATCTTACAGGTCAGTTGAATCAGCAGGGAGAGGGGACTCTCAGAGCTCTCAGCCCACAGACCATTAGGCAAACTAGTAAATATCCAGAAAACAAATCAACAATAACATCAAGGAAACACTGAAGTTTAAAAGAGCAACCTAACTCCCCAGAAAACAGAACCTACCTATAATTAGATAGGAAAAATGAGCAAACAATCACAAAAGCACCTAACTCTAAAGATTTTTATGGAGGCAAAGAGCAAGGTGCAGACACAGAAGGGAACAGCAAGAGCAAAGTAAACACACCCAAAGTCCAAAAGAAAAATATGGATTGGACGCAGATTCTGGAAGAGCTCAAAAAAGACTTCAAAAAACAATTATTAGAGATAGAGGAGAAGGGGAGAAGAGAAATGAAAGTGATGCAAGAAGAAATGGGCCAACTGAAAAATGAGAATTAAAAACTTATAGAGGAAAACCAGGCCTTAAAAATCAGTCTTGACCATCTAGGAACTAATGGTTTCATGAGAAATCAAGAAACAATAAAGCAGAATCAAAGGAATAAAAAAAAGGAAATTATCAAATATCTTACTGAAAAAAAACAACTGACCTAGAAAACAGGTCTAAGAGAGACAATGTGAGATTTATTGGATTACCTGAAAGCCATAATGAAGAAAAAACTCTGGATATCATATTACCAGAAATTATCAAAGAAAACTGCCCTGAAATTCTTGAACAAGAAAATAAAATAGAAATTGAAAGAATTCACAAATAGCCTCCAGCAAGAAATCCTCAACTGACAACTACTAGGAATGTAATAGCCAAATTTAAGAGCCACCAAGCCAAGAAAAAATACTTCAAGCAGCCAGAAAGAATCCATTCAAATATCACTGAGATACAGTCAGGATCACTCAGGATCTAGTGACTTCTACATTAAAGGATCAGAAGGCATAGAATATGATATTCAGAAAGTGAAAGATTTGGGTTTAAAACTCAGAGTCACCAACCAAGAAAACTGAGTATACTCTTTCAGGGGAATAAATGGTCATTCAATAAGATAGAAGATTTCCAAGCATTCCTGAGGAATAATCCAGACCTAAACAAAAAATATGAAGGCCAAATATGAAACAAAAAAGAAGCCCAGAAAGGTAAATAAAAAAGAGAAAAATTAAGGGAATCATAACAGAAACAAATAATAATGTTTATATATCTACATGGAAAGAGGATTTCTATAATTCTCAAAAATTACTCTCGCCAGTAGAGAAGATAGAAGGAATTTACTCAGAAAGAGGGTAGAAAAGTAAGCTGGTTATGATTATATGATGTTTATGATGATATATAATGATATGGTGTATATATAAATGTGATGATATGGAATGTTATATATGTATGATATGATATGTATGCATATGAATGACATGTAAAAAATCAATAAAGGGCTGAAAGAGAGGGTTGCACTAAGAGAAAAGGGAAGGGAGACATAGAATGGAAATAAATTCTATAACATAAAGAAGTGAGAAAAATCAATACAGAAAGGGGAGGATAAGAGTGGTGACAGGCAATGCTTAAACATTACTCTGTAACTAGATCAGAGAGGGAAAAACAAGTATACTCAGTGGGGCATAGAATTCTATCTTACCCTAAAGAGAAGTAGAAAGAGAACAAGACAAGGGAAGAAGGTGCAATAGAAGGGAGAGGGAACTGGGGTTAGGGGTGAGAAAAAGCAAAATACTGGTGAGCAGGAATAGAGTGAAAGGAAATAGAGCAGGATCTAAAAGGGATAATAAGATGAAGGGCAATACACAGTTAGTAAATATAATGCTTAATGTGAATGGGATGGACTCACCCATTAAATGGAAGTGGATAGTAGAGTAGATTAAAAACCAGAATCCTACTATATGTTGTTTACAAGAAATACATTTGAGGCAGGGTGACACATACAGATTCAAGGTAAAAGGCTGGAGCAGAATATATTATGCATCATGTAAAGTATAAAAAAAATCAGGAGTAGTAATCATGATGCCAGAGAAAGCCAAAGTAGAAATTGGCCTGATTAAAAGAGATAAGGAAGAAAATTACATTTTGTTAAAAGGTACTATAAACAATGAAGTAATAGCATTACTAAAAAATCTATGCACCAAATGGTATAGCATCTAGATTTCTAAAGGAAAAATTGAAGGAGTTCAAGGAAGAAATAGATAGTAAGATCATACTAGTGGGGGATCATAACCTTCCCCTCTCAGAACTAGATAAATCGAACCAAAAAATAAATAAGAAATAAGTAAGGGGAAAAAAGAAATGCTAGAAAAATTAAGAGTTAATAGATATCTGGAAAAAAACTGAACAGGGATAAAAAGGAATATACCATCTTCACAGCAGTCTATGGTACATATACAAAGATAGACCATGTACTAGAGCATAGAAATATTGCAAACAAATGCAGAAAAGCAGAAACAATAAATGCCACTTTTTCAGTTCATAATGTGGTAAAAATTATAATTAACAAGGGTTCATAGAAAGGCAAATTTAAAGTTAATTGGAAATTAAATAATCTAATTTTTCAAAACAGGTGGGTCAAATAAGAAATCATAAACACAACCGCAGCCTTCATTAAAGAGAATGACAATGAGGAGACATCATACCAAACCTATGGGATATAGCCAAAGCAGTACTCAGTAGAAAATTTATATTACTGAATGCCTATAACAACAAAATAGAGAGGGTAGAAATCAATGAATTGGACTTGCAACTTGAAAAAAATAGAAAAAGAACAAATTAAAAATCCCCAGATAATTTTAATTAATAATTTTTTAATTGATAGTGAGGATAAGGAAACCAAAAGAAACAGAAACCACCTCAGCCAGAAAACACTTGATCTTCTGGCCAAGGAAAGAGATCTAGCAGCCAAGGGCAACATTGGTTTGGAATATAAACTCTTTTATTAAATCTTACAGAGGAGGACAGTGGAAGATTACAAGCAATAGTGCCTCATAAAACAGTAAGAAGCAGTGGAGGGAAAAACCAATTGGCAGAAAGCTAGTCAAATGAACCAACTAAACCAAATTAATCTGGAAACATTTAAGAATGATTCTAGCAAGAGGAAAATGAACTGATGTGAAAATCTCTTCCCCATCAATGACAATGAGACCACCATATTTGGACTCTATTATAGTACCACAATGTGCCACATGAGGAAGTAGGAATAGTACTAAAGAAAAATAAAAGAATACAAAGGACATTTATTCTACATTAAGTATAAACACAGGAGCCCTTTGACTAAGGCAATACAAGTTTGAAGTTGTTAAGTAATCAAAACTCAAGCTATCAAAATAAGTAGAAGATATAAAGCACTTGAAAACTCCTGGAATTTGCCATTGCTTTGAAAGAAAGCAACTAAGAATGTATCAATAACTACTAACTATATAGTTACTTTTAAACTGATAAAAAATTCTTTATGAGAATTATCTACATATACACCAAGCATTTCCTTGAGAAAGATATGAGAAGGAAATATTCAGGATTTCTCAAACAAAATTTTAAAGCTAACTTAATCTTTATAGTTGCATAATTGAAGGTCTAAGGAATATGAGATTCTACTTTGCTCATTTGTTGACTCTTACCTAAAAATATTTCATTCAGAAGAGCAAAGCTCCCTTTTCAGAAAGATATGTCCCTTGAATTTAATAAAAATCATTCCAAATTCCTTGAAAGAATTAAAAATGTTGATGACTTTGATCAATGGTCTCTTGTTATTACTATCATGTGAGGAATAAAACAGGGGTCATCTGCTTGCTAAAAAGGTGTTTGGTATTGCCAACTAGAATACTTAACAGAGCTAAAATGGAAAAGCGATCTCTTCTAGATCAATGGGTTAGTCAGCAAGAATTTATTAAGCAACTTCTATGAATAAGGGACTAGGGATAACAAAACAAAAAAATGAAACTGTCTCTACCCTTAAGGAGCTTATATTCTAAGGTTGCTATGATCTTATTTATGGATAGCATTGTACAGATTAAATCAAATTCCAGATCTTTGCATAACCCCTCAAAAGGATCCAGTCTAGCTATTCAAATAGGAGAAACTAAATGAATAAAGAATTTCTAAGGCATATGATATACAATACAGTAACTTACCTTACCTGCCATATACATCTTGGTTAGATTTTGGGAAAGGTCAATTAATAAGGCTCAGATTGAAATGAAGCAGGAGGGATTGAATTGCCTAGAGGAAATTACAAAGTATTTTTAACTTCAAGCTTCTTCCTGAGATAAAGGCTCATCTTTTTAATATTAATATTCTTCTTGTGATGCTGTAGGGCTATGAGTCATAGAAGAATATAATATCTATAGAATTAAACTTGAAGGATACCCAAAGGATGAAGAAGAGGCCCATGAAATGAATGAATAGCTTGTGATACATCACAAAAGAAGATTTGCATAGCATGAATAGAAGTCTAGAAAAAATCACAGGTAGTTTTGAAAGCTGCAAGTTGAACTTATACATATTATATATGCATAAAGCAAGATTTATATAATAAACATTCTCAGTTTCATGAACAGCCTTCTATTTTACTGGGTATATGGAAAAGCTAATTTGTTTGATGATTATTAAGTTCATAATAAAAAAGAGAAATTGAAAGAGAAAAGGATATCATCTGAGTAGTGAATGAATAGAAAAGGAAGTGGTCTGGTCAAGTAGTAAAAATGAAGCGTAATGATGGTTAATTACCATGTGTGCTCCATAGGAAGACCCTTATCACCAAACCCCATCACTACCCATTGAATAGAGTCTCTGTAGAGGATTTACAAGAAGATGCGGATATGGGGGGTGGGGTGGGGAAGCAGATTGAGAAGACAAAGATCATTTGCAAACTGCACCATTGGTGCACTCACATCAATGAGACCACAGATGCACTGAAATATTAAAGAAGCAAACATAGAGGTAGTTCTGTTATAATGAGCTACAAGGAACTGTCATTGGACCTTTGCTATTTACCATTTTTATCAATGATGTGGATGAATGCATAGTTGGAATGCTTATCAATTGCAGATTATACAAAACTGGATGGAAATATAAGTAACATAGTAGATAAGAGAATAAGAATCCAAAAATATCTAGATAGAGTAGGATGAATCAAATAATAAAGAAAAATTTTATTATGAATAAATGCAAAATTCTATGCATGGGATCAGAAATCAGCTGGACAAATACAGAATGGGGGAGGCTTGACAAGACAGTAGTTTCTAAGAAAAAGGAACAAGAGATTTAATGAACCATTCGTGTGCAATCATCGGTAGCATTAATAAAATCATAGCACATAAGATAAAGAATGTTAGTTCTGTTGGTTTTGATTCTTGTAAAACCACTTGGATAATAATTTGGATTATTACATTCAATTTTAAAGACATGTTTTACGAAGGTTATTAGCAAGCCAGAGTGTGTCAAGAAGAGGAATTAGTTTGGGGAGGAGACTCAATTATCATTTCATATAAATATCAGTTGAATGACTGGGGAATTAACCTAAAATGTGTTAAGACTAGAGGAGAGGGAACATGGTAGCTTTCTTTAAACACAAGAACAAAAAGTTGACATGTGAAAAAGGAATAAAATTTCTTCTTCTTTGCTCAAGAGCTCAAAATTTAGAGTAATGAATAGGAAGAAATTGCAGGTTTTATCTCAATATAAGAAAAAGCTTCCTAAGAATTAGAGTTGCCTAGTCCTATTTCTGTACCCTTTCCTTGTTCTGGGAGCCTCTCTCCACCTATTCCAGTCTGGTGTCTTCATGTTTTTCACTTCAACCCTATCAAAACCTGCTCTCAGGAAAGAATTTCATAAATCACAGTGGGGTGGAAATGACTGGTTAGGCTTCACTGCATCCCCTTCTGCAAACTAGTGCATTTTAACCCAATAAGAGAAACATTCATCTAAAGAAATTAATACACCTAAACAAAATGGCCTGTCCCTGAAGAGTTGCCCTTCCCCAGATGTCTTCATTTGGATGATGACTTGTTGGAAATGTTTTAGAGGCATTTCTGACAGATATTATCTTTGAGGTCCTTTCTAATTCTGACATTCTGTGATTCTATATGTTTTGGGATAGGGCAAGTTTACTTTTAAATCACTCAGATTTACTAAGTAGATAAGCTATTATTACTTGCCTTATGAATAAGGTGTCTCTGAAACCATGATTTCAGCTAGGCAATTACTGAATTTTTTTAAGTCCCTTTAGTTATAAAAAGTAAATTATAAGCTGTATGTCTATTGCGTCCATAAGACAAGAACTTTGGGGACTCAGAGGTGAGCATTCTATTGTTTTATGCTTGACTTTCTTTTCCAAAATTGTTTTTAAAATCTTCTTTCCAACTTACATGAACTGATACAAAGTGAAATGAGCAGAACCAGAAGAACACTGTATAAAGTAATAACAAAATTGTATGAGGAACAACTGTGAATGACCCAGCTAAATCCATTTTTAAATATGGTACACAGTATCAAGCATACTACTGCAAATGTTTAGGAGATAGTGTAGCAATTAGGAGGAGTACTCTCCACAATTCAGATACTACGTTTTTATTAATGCAACTTAGAATTACATTTTAAAAAACTTAAAGCAGTTGTATCATACAGCTGGATTATTATTTTTTGGTTGACTGAAATTCCCCATGATGTACTCAAGATATTTTAAGACAAGTTAGTGTAAATAGATCTAATTAGCATTTGGGATTCATAAGTCAAACATGTGGATGTATAGCCAGACCATTAATTCTATTACTATATAATGCTTTATGTTCTGTAGTTATTTCCTGTTCTTAAAAATAGTTGTGCAACTTTGAACTGTGAGGAATGAATTTAACCAAGTATTGCATTTTTAAAAATTGGAACTATCCTTTTCAAATTCTTTCCAAAATGAATAATACTTTCCTTATTTGATAGATCACACTAAAAACTTTGTTTAGCCAAAAAGCACAGTATGTTTATGCTTTAAAGTATTCTGTTGTTACAGATTAACGTATCTCCATAAGATATCAATAGTATTTTACATTCAGAGCATGTTATAAAGCTTAAGTTGTCAAATCAACTTTATCAATGCAGATTGCCTTTGCCTAAAAATGTGATGGTAAGGCTGTACAATGAACTTCCGTTATCAATAAGGAATTAGGATTTTAATATCCTTCAAGAGAAGATGCACATTTTTCTTTTTTTTTTTTTTTTGGTAATTTGAAAAATATAATTTTAAAAATTCAACTATTTTGGCCTTGAAAAATAATATGAATTTTCATAACTTCATCCCCATCCAGGTTACATATTCATTTCTTTTTTTTTTTTTAATTCGAAAGAAGAGAAGAGAAGAGGGGAAGTATTCATTTCTATAGTAGGCAAAATATTCTAACAATGAGGGTTAAGAAGAAGGATTTTTTAAAAAAATTAAGGTCTCTTTTTGTGAGTTAGAACAATGACTCTAAGGACAAAAATCTGAAAGATGAAAGGAACCCGAGTTCATCTAGTCCTGAGTCCTCATTTTATTAATGAGAAAAGCAAGGCCAAGGAAAGTTAATTTGCTCAAGGTCACACAAGTGGTGGTAATGGACAAAATCTGAACCCAGGTCTTATACCTCCAGATACAGGTTTCTTCTTTATTTTTTTTTTAAGCCTCACCTTCCTTCTTTCTTAGTATAGGTTCTAAGACAGAATAGTGGCAAGGGCTAGGCAATTGGATTTAAGCAACATGCCCAGGGTCACAGAACTAGGAAGCATCTGAGGTCACATATGAACCCAGGTCCTTCAGAGTTCAGGCCTGACTAAATTATCTAGCTGCCCCTGCCAAGTTACTTTCTATTTTATTTTCACATATTTGTAGTCTCTTTTAAATATTTTTTTACCAAAAATATCTAATTTAATTCTGCAATTTCACAATGTGTGAAGTAAAGTTATCTGGGGGACCTTCATCCCAGCTTTAATCCAGCACCCCAGTGGTGCTTGCAGAGGTATTGAAGAGTCATGTGTGGCTTTCATGTAGCCACAGAGGCCAGGGCAGATGGCATGATGATTGAAAGCCATTGGCTGAGAGCAGGATCCAGGGAAAGCAGATTAGGTTTAAAAAGGCAGCGCAGGAAGTTGGGTCCCTCTTTTTGCTCCTGACTCTCTGACTGATGTGACTCTCTAGCCATCCTGGTGACTTTTTATCTTACCGTGGAAGGAACCCCTGGACACAATGGGAGTGGGGGGGGGGGAGCCACTGGATTTTCACCTTAAATTAGAAAGTCTCGAAACCTTATTTCTACCTTTCTTTCTCTTTACTAATAAATGCTTATAAATCTAGTAATAAGCCTCCAAGGTTAATTTTTTATTTACCACAAGTTTACATGAGACACCAGTCATTGTGACCCTTTATGCAACTTAATAATATCTGTGATCAAGAGCAAATTCCATGATGGAACTTTTTTTCCATGTTGTACACCAACCTGATTACCACTGAAATTTCCACTTCTCATGAGTTGCTAGCTCTGACACATATCCTGAATTTCTAGGTTACTAGCGGTTTGATTATTAATTTTATAAAGGTAACTCTTAAGCTCTTAAATGCCATAAGTTGATTGTTACTGGCTCCTCTCGATGTATTCTATTCCCTCTATGCAACTGGGACAATAGGGTTGCTGTTGGGTTTAATTCTCCTCATCATTTTGAGATACAATAAGTAGGACTAGCTGATCTTCTGGGTTGGAGAATAGGGCTAGTACCCACAAACATGATAAAGAATCATCATTTGGGGGAGCCAACTGGTTCAATGGATTAAGAGTCAGACCTAGAGACAGGAGGACCTGGGTTCAAATCTAACCACAGATACTTCCTAGACTTTCCTTTAGGAAAAAAAATCATCATTTGAACTGGAGTTTTCAATTGTAGGCATGATTTTTGCTTTCCTCAAAGCAACAGAATCAATACTGTGTACTGGTTCTAAAGCAGAAGAGTGGTAAGGGCTAGGCAATGGGGGTTCAGTGACTTGCCCAGGGTCACATAGCTAGGAAGTATCTGAGGCCAGATTTGAATCCAGGACTTCCTGTCTCTAGACCTAGCTTTCAATCCACTGAGCTATTTAGCTACCCCCAAAGCAATATATTTTTGATGAGTTTTCTTTGCTAGCTTTAGAACACCTTGAGTTTTAATAATCATCGGTTCTTATCTCAATATAGCGAATCCTACTGTTTTATCAGGAGAATTTCTAACAGCATTAGCCCATTCATGTCTATAACTCATTTTCACATCAGTTGAGATATTTTATGTTTTAAAATCTCCAACTGATTGTTAAGATTCTCCAATATTTCCTGAGTTTCTCTCTAAACATTTTTATTTTGTTTCATGCTTTGGAAATAAACTCAGGCCTCCTGGTGACATTTATTTCTCAACACTGGTTCCATGGGCACCAGCTTCCTCTGAGCTAAGTGACAATTGCCCCCTTTAAGTGCACTCCACATGTTTATGAACTAGCTTAGTCCACAGTTATATCAGAAAATAGCTCTTTTTTCAACAACAACAATAATGATGATGATAATAGCTAGCATTTACATGGTACCTGAAGATTTGTAAATTGCTTTAATATGTAATTTGAGCCTTAGTTTGCAATTATAACCAAAAATAGTGCTTTGATAATAACAATAATTGCTAACATCTACATAGTACCTTAAGAACTGGAAAATCCTTTGCAGATGTTATCTGAGCCTCAGCTAGTTCACATTATAATAGAAAAGGCTTTTCTTTTTATAATAATAATGATGAGGATGATAATTCCTAGCCTCTTATTGTTTAGTTATTTCAGACTTGTGACCCCATTTTGAGGGTTTCTTGGCAAAGAGGCTGGTGGTTTGCCATTTCCTTCTCCAGCTCATTTTATAAATGAGGAAATTGAGGTAAATAGGGTTAAATGACTTGCCCAGGGTCACATATCTAGTAAGTGTCTTAGGTCAGATTTGACTCAGGAAGAGAAGTCCAGAGTGCCTGCTGGGAAGGAGCCAACCTCAAATAGAGGTTCTGGAAGAAGACATTCACATAGCTAGTTCAAGTCTGGTAATTTAAACTCAGGTGGATGAATTTTCCTGATCCCAGGCTCAGCACTCTTTCCTCTACACAACCTACCTGCCCTTATTGCAGGCATCTACATAGAACCTCAAGGTTTGCAAAGGATTTTACAAATGTTATTTGAGCCCCATTAGTTCAAAGTTATAACAGAAAAGAGTTCCTTTTTATAATAACAGCTAACATTTACATAGTACTTTAAGTTGCAAAGCACTTGATAATATATATTATCTTATTGAATCCTCACAACAACCTTTTGGAGGGGGGTTTACATGTGTCATTGATCAAGACCTATTTCCATATTGTTAATATTTGCATTAGGTTAATCATTTAGGCTACATCCCCAATCATATCCCCATCAACCCATGTGATCAAGCAGTTGTTTTTCTTCTGTGTTCCTATTCCCACAGTTCTTTCTCTGAATGTGGATAGCGTTCTTTCTCATAATTCCCTCAGAATTGTCCTGGATCATTGCATTGCTGCTAGTAGAGAAGTCCATTACATTTGATTGTACCACAGTGTATCAGTCTCTGTGTACATTGTTCTCCTGGTTCTGCTCCTTTCACTCTGCATCAGTTCCTGGAGGTCATTCCAATTCATATCATAACAACCTTTTGAAGTAGGTACTAGTATTATTCCAATTTTATAAATAAAGAAATTAAGACCGAGAAAGATTAGGATCACCAAGTTCAAAAGTATCTGAGGCAGGATTTGAGCTCAGGTCTATTTTCTCTCTAAATTCATTGGCTTTACTCACTATATCTCTTAGCTGCTTGAAGTAATCTTTTTTTTTTATATTATCTTCATGGCAGAGTTCTTGCATCAATTCATGGTAACTGTTGTGGATGTGGTCATTTTTATTGTCATTGAGGTCCAGAATGGCTTTTGTTCCTGGCGCCATGTCCATTTCCTGAAACCAACTCTTTGGAATTCAATTACTAACATACCAAAAGATACTTTCCTCATATACTCAACCAAGCCACATTTATAATGAAAAAAAAAAAACGATTTCTACATTTCTCTAGTTTCTTTGCTTCCACTATGTTGGTGGCAATCTTCCATCAAAGGATTTGGATCTTTTCATTCTTGCTCCTTGTTTATACCAAATGGAACAATCTAACAGGCTGATACTATATCTGGGTGTTGTTGGGCTCCTTCCTTTGAATGGACATGTTCCAAGGTGACCTCTGTCTTGAATTCTGTGGCCCACATCTGAGAAGATATTCTGGAACTGGTATCATCTGAGTTTTCATCACATTCAAAATGAGTTATTATTTCCAACAGTTCATCAAAATATTTTTAAGATAATCAAGACCAATTAAATATGCTGTCAACTCTTATCATATAGATATATCCTACAATGATACAGTTACTCCAGTCTAATTATGTCATATTCCCCAGGTTTTACTACTTCTCTCATAAGCAGCCTTCATAGCAGACTGTTCACTAAATTTATGAACTCGAGAAAGATTCAATAGGAAGTAGTCAGTTTAGTTGATGTTGCTCTTGATACCTATCACTGAGGACCCCTCAGTTTGGAGTTATCTTTAAAGGCCCTTACAAAAAAAATACTTCTAGGAAGTCTTTTTGAAGGAAATAATTGATTTAGAGACTACTAACTTTTCCTAACCTTTTGCTCAGACAATCAAATCATTCACACCTCATATATGCCTCACCTATATGAATTGGACTAGATAATCTCTTAAGGTCTCTGTCCAGCTCTAACATTTAATAATTCCATGATCCAGATCATCTAATAGGACTACCTCATTTAACTTCTTCTTAGTCTTATATCCAGAGTGTCTTATATCCAGAGTGATCCATTTAGTGAAAATATAACCCCAAAGCTTGGCTTGCTCATCAGCATTGATCAGAAAAGTGACTCTGAGAGTGCTAGATGACTCAAATTAGAATAGAAGTGAGCTTCAAGGATAAATGCAAATAAAAGACATGAAGTATTTTGAAGGGTTAAAAAATTAGAGATTTCTCTTAGAATATAGTGTTCAGGAAAAAAATCAGAAGTTAAAGTAGAAAGAAGGAAATGAAGGGGATAATTAAGTAATTGGATGGACCAGTGAGAGAGAGGGACATTTGCAAGACAAGATGATTAAATGAATTAATAAATAAGTGTTTACTGGAGCATGATCACACACATTCCAAACTCCAGACTTGGACTATCTATACATGAAGTATTTCCATTCTTAGTAGCATCATCACTGTTCTGCTCAACACTGTCCATACAACACTGACCCTCATGCTTCCCCTATGGCACCTATGGTATAGAGAAAAGAAATGGGACAAATAGCAGCCAGGGGAATGGCAAGAAAGTAAATAGAGATGTGATGGCAAAATGAAAGCTAATTTTCAATGCCCTCTTGCTTTGATTTCAACTTTCTTGGGCTACTTCAAATGGAGACTACCATTTGAAAATTCAGTAAGTATATAAACTATTCTTGCAGGTAATATAAACTATTATTATATAAACTATTCTTTCAGTCTCTTGGAATTTGAGGATAGGTGACTTGGTAAGGGCTTACTTAATTATTATGTCATTGGGATAGTTCACAACACGCATACTTCAATATTAGGAAAACTGAACCCTAAATAGAGGATGAGATTTTATTTTCCCAAAAAGGTATGTGATAGATTCTTTCCCCTTGGCAAACTTCTACTTCTTTCTAGGCAGATGTACATTCTATAACCTAAATATGGCCAAATTTAAACTCACAGACCGTACCAATGACTTAATATTCTTGATCTGAATGTAAATTCCTACACACTCACTCCTTTTCAAACTTCCATTTGGCTTCCTAGTTGGGCATGGCTCACTGGGCAGCTAAATTTAAACAGTCAGTGAGTGGAGATTATTGGCTTATTTGATTAGCTGGAGACAGCTGCCCCTTTGGCCAATTAGCTTTCCCTACACATGTTCAGTATGTAATTCACATGAGTATCTGACAATCACAACATGGGTTCAAATCCCACAGATCTTGCCTTTCTTTGCTTCTTAAGAAACAAGAAAACTTTTTTGACTGACTTCTCTGTTAAAAGTAGCTCATTAGAAGACTTAAAATTTTACTAACTTTTGAAAATCAAAATTTTCTTAATGAATAAAAGAAAGAGAAGGAAGGAAGGAAGGAAGGAAGGAAGGAAGGAAGGAAGGAAGGAAGGAAGGAAGGAAGGAAGGAAGGAAGGAAGGAAGGAAGGAAGGAAGGAAGGAAGGAAGGAAGGAGGGAAGGAGGGAAGGAAGGAGGGAAGGAAGGAGGGAAGGAGGGAAGGAGGGAAGGAGGGAAGGAGGGAAGGAGGGAAGGAGGGAAGGAGGGAAGGAGGGAAGGAGGGAAGGAGGGAAGGAGGGAAGGAGGGAAGGAGGGAAGGAGGGAAGAAAGAAAGAAAGAAAGAAAGAAAGAAAGAAAGAAAGAAAGAAAGAAAGAAAGAAAGAAAGAAAGAAAGAAAGAAAGAAAGAAAGAAAGAAAGAAAGAAAGAAAGAAAGAAAGAAAGAAAGAAAGAAAGAAAGAAAGAAAGAAAGAAAGAAAGAAAGAAAGAAAGAAAAAGAAAGAAAGAGAAAATGAAGGAGGAAAGAAAGTGAAGGAGGAAAGAAAGAAGTAAGAGAGGGAAGGAAGGAAGGAAGGAAGGAAGGAAGGAAGGAAGGAAGGAAGGAAGGAAGGAAGGAAGGAAGGAAGGAAGGAAGGAAGGGAAGAAGAAGGGAAGGAGAGAGGAATGAATCTTGAAAGCAAGACAAGCTGGCAAATAAATTTAAGATCTTTCTGAGAGTTGGAAAATTTAAGCTTCATCCTGGTTCTGCCTGTATTATGGTGTGAAAATTCAATTTAATTCAACATTATTTATTAAGTCTCTTTTATATGCAAATAAGATCTGTGATCAGCTCCTTGTACTATATTAGCTCCTAGAGATACAAAGATGAATATAAAATAGACTGGAGGCTACATTCTATTTGAGGACTGTAGAGGAGAGATAAAATATGTAAAAAAAGTAAGTATATACAAAATGATCTCAGGAAGGGGAGTGAGGAGGATATATAATGGAGTGGGGCTGGGGGTCTAAGAAAAGGCTTCATGGACTGAAGAAGTAGTATCTGAGCTGAACCTAGATAAGAGCCAGGATCTGAAGTATATCTGCAGTTAGAGGGAACACCAGGCTTGCATAGAAGATAGCCCTGTGCAAAGACAAAGAGCTAGGGCAGGAGATAGCATGTAGAAATTGGGCATCAACTTGTAGGCTAGTTTGAGAGAATGTGAGGATGAGTGATAAAGCATGTCTGGAGAAGTAGATAACTGTGATTGAGAGGATGCATTTCATTCTAAAGGTAACAGAGAATTATTAAAGCTTTTGGAACAGGGAAGGGAAATGGTCAGATTTGAGGGTTAGGAATATCAGTTCAGCATCTGTGTGAAAGGTGATGTGATGGTAGAGACAGAAATCCAGGAATCCAGTTAGTGGAGCTAATCCAGTATTCTAGGTAAGAAGTGATGAGGATCTGAACCAGGTTAATGACATTGACATGAATGTGTCTTCCTGCTGGGCTCCTTAGAGAGTCCTGAAACTCTCTTTACTTTGTCCTTGGCTCCTGACATGGACACTGCTACAGCTATTCCAGGAACCTTGCTACCATCACAAATAGGAAGCCCCTAAGCTTTTGACTGTTCGATGTTTGTGAAGTCTTTCTCTGGTCTAGAGTGAGCAGAGAAGACAGGCTTTTTCTCTTCCCTCCTCTTTGCCTTCCCCTCACCAACAAAGCTGTTTCTTCCACTGGACAGATCAGACCCTAGAATGGTAGAATCAGAAGTGGTTTCCTAGTTTACCTAAGAGTGACCAATCCCAGTACAATTCTTACAAAGGATTATTTCATTTTACCCAGTGCTTTGAAGCACTCGAGTCCTTCCTAACTAATATGAATAGGTTATTTTTACTCAGTTTATTGCCTTGGATTGAGTGATTCAATCAAGATGCCAGCATCTAATAAAAGTAACTTGCTTAATTACTCTAAGTCAGGTTGAGCCATTGGCTGCTTGATGCAGTTGACTGCCAACTAATGACTTAGGCAAGTCACTTAACCCCTCATATGATTGGACCAAATGGCCTCTCTGGTCTTTCTGCTCTAATTCTATGACCCATGAGTTACAAAATGTACTCATCACTTTTGACAATTCTATGGCTTATGAGGTAATACTTTGAGTTGTAGCTTCCTTCTCAAGAACAAAGAATTTAATGCCCAAACTAATTTTTTCATCAATCTCAGTCATGACCACATTCATCACTTTGC
This sequence comes from Monodelphis domestica, assembly GCF_027887165.1. Classification (NCBI taxonomy): domain Eukaryota; kingdom Metazoa; phylum Chordata; class Mammalia; order Didelphimorphia; family Didelphidae; genus Monodelphis; species Monodelphis domestica. The sequence goes on along the minus strand of NC_077231.1, from coordinate 257,472,809 downwards.
AGGCTCCTAACATTGAACACCTGTTTAACAACTGTGTTGCTATCGAGATTGAAGAAATGTGTGGGTAATTTAGCATAAAAGAAATATGTCACTTCCTTATTTAAGTCTCCATCCGTTTCTGCAAGGCAGTTGTCCTCCACCCAGACTTGCAGTTGATAAAGTTCCTTGTAGAGCTCATCTTCAGAGGTCAAATCTGAAGGTCTCCATCCCTTTCAGAGTTCTCAATAAAAGAGGAAACTTTCAAGTCCAAGGCTGAAAACCTTTAAAATGGGGAGCTTTTGAAATAAAACCACTTAGAAAAATATGCAGAGGCTCTTTTGTAGTTATGGTTCATGTCTGCCTGACCTTCTGTTCCCTAATTTTTGGCAGACCGAAGAATAATGAGTAGCTTTTTAATTGAAGCAGTAATCATTCCTGCTTGTTGTTAAATATTCTTTCACTATTAAAAATAAAACTGAATTGCATTAACTCTTCCCTTTTCTAACCATGTAAAGATTGGGACAAAGACATTAACTCAACAAATGTGACTTTTCCACTTCGTTTTCTTCTTTCTGATAAGGTTCAAATGTCTTTAATATGTTCATTTTAATTCAATTCAACAAGAATTACCAATTTTGTGTAAGGTACCTATGTACTGGAAATACAAGGATAAACACTACATATCCCTTGAGTTTAAATTATGTCAGAAATGTGTATAGGGAAGGGATGGGGAACATTTGTGCAGGATGACAGATGTTACCTAGTTAAGTCATCAGAGAAGCAAAGAAGAAATATAGACAAGCTATTCTACAAAAATTTGAGGGCAGCTAGAACTCTTTCAACTGAGGGGATATATCAAGAAAGACTTCAGGGAGACAATTACATTCAAACTATGTCTTGAAGAAAGAAAAAGATTCTTCAAGATGCATATGAATAAGGAAGGCCTTCCGGGCACAGGGGACAGCCTATACAAATGTACAGAGCTAGGAAAGGATGTGTGGAATCCTGGGAACAGCAAGTAGTCCAGCTTGACCAAAATGCAGAGCATGTGAAGTAATATGAAATAAAGCTGAAGAAACAGATTTTAAGGCTTTCCTGTTGAAAAGTTGGGCCACAGCTGAAAAGCTTAGAATGCTTCAGCAGAAGAGGGGTCTCTTTATTTTGTGTATACAGACATAAAGCAGATTCTGAATTTTAGTGGTCATCAATTCCTTGAAAATAGGTAATTAGCTGAAACTATCCTAAAGCAAGTTACTAAACTGGCCTTCCCATTTAATCATAGCGTGAATTACAGATTTATTACTGGAGGCAATCTAATCTAATACCTCCCCATACCTTCATTTTCTAGAGAAGACAACCAAGGATAAATGACTTTCCCAAGGTTACTCGGATAAGTTGGCAAAGCCAGGATTTATTTCAGGGCCTCCAACTCTAAATCCAGAACTCTTTCCACTGTATCTTGCTGCTTTCCCCTTTTATTAATATTTAAATGACCAAAATAAAATGCCACAATAGTAATATTCTTCCCTTATTGCACATTTATAGATGGGCAGCTGTGATACTATTTCCCTGCAAGGAAAGTTATAATTATTCCACTAGACCTAATTACTTTGTCTTGTTTTGAATCAGTATGGCTGAAAGTTTTAACGCACTTCCCCATTAACAATATGCTGAGTATAACATGTGTTTTAAGGGAATTTCTATGCCCACAACACATTTACACCACATGGACAAGTATTCATTACACCTTGGCCTCGGCAACATGTCTGACAATTCAGTGCTGAAACCCTGGAGTAACCAGTAACTTATTTGAACACATATTGTCTTTCTTTTGCAGCAGCTTCAACTGTAATTGATAATGACGGATTTAATCATAACTACTGTCTCTACCATTAACACAAAGGAATTGACTTATTTCTCAAAATAGCCCCAAACCCTGTAGTTTCAGTTACTCAGCCTGAAATACCTTGCAAAAGTTCCATGTAGGAAAAACAGTACACATGGAGCTGGGAGCTGGCTTCTTGCAGAATAACCATCTGTCGTGGATGGCCTGAAGGTGGAAGCCAAGTAATCTCATCTAGCTCTTATTCAAGCTAACAGATATTTATCAAGTGCCCACCATAAGCTCCTGGCTCACTAAGAGAGTACATGACATAGTCCCTGCCTACTTGAAGCTTACAGTCTTGCTAAAGAAATTAGATTGATAAATATGTATCCATTAGATTAAAATGTAAATCTGTATAAGTGGGGAAGATAGGAGGTTCAGTGGATAGAGTACCAAGACTGGAGTTGGGAGGACCTGGGTTCAAATCTGGCCTCAGGCATTTCCTGTGGGACCCTGTGCAAGTCACTTATCCCATTTGCCTAGCCCTTGCCTTTCTGTCCTAGACTTGTTATTAGAACAGAAATTAGGAGTTATTTAATTTAATTTTAATATAACAGAGGGCTGAACTGATTAGAATCATATTCCCAAATAATAAAGGAGAAAGAGAAGGATGGGAAAGATAGAAATAATAGAGGAGGAAAGGACAGTAAGAGGAATAGAATGGGAGGGATAGGAAAAATGATTCTCTAAAACATTATGGTGCAGTGGACAGAGTGTTAGACTTGGAATCAGAAAGACTTGAATTCAAATCATGCCCCAGCTTACTAAACGTGTGTCCCTAATAAAATCACATGATCTTTGATGACCTCGGTTTAATCTGCAAAAAATCAAGCAAAGTCTTCCAAAAGGACCTGGAAACTGAAGGGATTATTAGTGATTCTTCTGCAATGTAGAATAAATTTCTTGAATTTAGAAACACATCATAAAGACCAGGTTGTTGAAAAGGAAAAATGCCTGTCACCAGCAAGACAATACAAATACTGAAATAGCAAAGATAGGGAAAAGATCATTTTTGCTGAAGAGACTCATTTTATTTTCATTCAAAGCTGTACTAGAATTGTTATGAGAAGAAGTCCAGGTAAGCCTAGCTAGGTCTAGGAGAAATTATGATCTAGGTATCTACAAAAAACTGTAAACTTCCACCTTCCAAAAATGTGTTGGGGATCTTTATTTTTGCTTCCAGTCAACCTGGAAGTCTTGCTTCCAATGACAAACTGATGGCCTCTGATGATTATATCAACATACTGAAAACTAGAATTATTCCAGAATTAGAGAAATCCCAAAATGGAGACAGAATACTGTAATACAAGCTTACATTATGCTACATATTACAGAAGGTTAAGAAATATATTCATAAAATGGAGATAATCATAGCTCAGCAACCTGGGAATATAGCTGATTTAAATAAGTGCCATTAAAAACCTATGAGCTATAATTAAGTCTAGACTTAGAAAAACAGACTGTTCATCAGATACCTTTAATATTCAATGTGATAAAAATGTGGTTTCATGAGGAAGAATAAATGAATTTGCATCAAAGTCTTATGAACTCAAAGTAAAAACAAATGACTGAAACAAAAGGATATCTTAAAAGTTTTTTTTAAGGTTTAAAAAGTTTTAACATTTATTATATGACAATAGATTTTTTTGCCCCCAAGTAATTCTTATACTACTGTGCCTATTCTTGTTTTCATACAGCCAATTTTCTTGACTTCATCTTTTAAGTACCACTTCTTCTTCCTAACCTGGCCTATCAAGGGCTGAGGTGTGAGACTTGAGATGGCGCTGTCCAGCAATGATGAGGAGATATGGTTGCTATGGAAACACTGGCATATCAATTTCATTTTGCATCTCTTTTTGTTCTCTTTTGTTTCATCTAAAAATCCTTTTGGAACTGATATGTCTCAGCAGAGTCTCCTGCACAAATTTTTGCAGTTCGAGGTACAGATATTCCCTATTACTCCTTTTCCCTATCTGTGAGGTGATAATATCCAATCTACTGCCATCCTCATCCATGCAACTTTGTATATTGGTTTGTATTCTAAAATGGCGCTGTCCTTGCTTTACTTGTCTCTCTTCCTTGCAAGGCAATCATGTGTTCACCTTCTGAGGTACTATTTTAAATTACTGGGGATTATTTTAAATTTAAATTTATTAAATTTTCTTCAGGAAACTGTAATAATGGGGGGCGGGGGGGAGTGCAGCTAGATGGCTCACCAGATTGAGAGCCAGGCGTACAGATGGGAGGTCCTGGGTTCAAATCTGGACTCGGATACTTCCTAGCTGTATGACCTTGGGCAAGTCACTTAACCCCCTTTGCCTAGCCCTTATCATTCTTCTGCCTTAGAATCAATGCACAGTATTGATTCGAATATGGAAAGGTTACAACTGTTTTTAAGAAATGATAGTAATCAGTGTCTTAATGTTTGCCCATTACTTATTTTTTTTCTGAGTCAACAGCTTGTTTAAGACTGGAGAATAAAAGCACAGATTCTATGGGATCAAATGAGGCTATTTTGCAGACTTCAGAGATCACCGAGTCTATCCCTCTCATGTTACAAATGAGGAAACTGAGGCAAAAAGAAGCCAAGTGACTTGCTCAAGGTCACACAGCTAATAAGAAATATGATTTGAATACAGGTCTTCCTAGCTCCAAGGTCAGTTACACCACATAACCTTCATAGGTCAGGATGAAGTAGCTGTAATTATGTACTTTGTTGTCTTTGTTAACTACATTTAGAAATTACTTTCATGTCTGTAACCAGTCATTTTCCTGTCTAAGGGAATGGGTTATTTAATTGTTTGTGATGTTGTTTGATGCTCACCATATTTAGTGCTTTCTAACTCTTCTTTTTTTTAATTGAAATTTTTTATTTAATTAATTAATTTAGAATATTTTTCCATGGTTACATGATTCATGTTCTTTTCCTCCCCTCCTCCCCCCTCTACCCCTAGCCAACAAGCAGCTCCACTGAGTTTTACATGTGTCATTGATCAAGACCTATTTCCATATTATTGATATTTGCACTCGAGTGATCATTTAGAGTTTACATCCCTAGTCATGTCCCCATTGACCCATGTGATTAAGCAGTCTAATTCTCTTCTTGAAGAAAATAATTATGATATTCAATCTTGAGGTGTCTAAATTTACTAGCCTTTGGTCTCTTTTATGTCTTGATTCTGAACCAAATTTTCTAAAATATTTTTAAACTCCTTCTCCATGTCTACCATTGAACTTACAAAGTATCAAGGTACATGTTGGATTAATTAGGAGAATCTTTTTAAGTTCTTCAACAAGTTTTTTTTCCTACTTATTCAACTTCCATAACAGACATTGGACAATAAACCCCTGTTATTTTCATTACAGTCCCTTTATTTATATTTATTATGAGCAAGGTCAAGTGAGATAACCAAATTTCTTATTTAACACTCCATTTTTTGTCTCTCCAAGGACCTGTGAACCAGTTTTTCAGCTAACTATAATGCCTTCTAGTTTCCTTTACAGGGAGAACATCAAAATTGGCATAGTTCAGGTTCTCCAGTAGTATATGAACCCATTGGTCATTGAACAAGGGTATTCCATTTAGAAATCTAAATGCTAAATTTATATATATGTAAAGTCTAAAAATGTTATTCTTATTTAGCAGCTTCTCTTTCTCCCACCTCTACTCCCCTCCCTACCTTTTTCTGCCTCCTGGCCATTATTACTCTACAAGTAAATAATCTACAGTAATGAGGGCTATTTTGGTTTTTAATTCATTTCATGAGTAACCAAGGTTAAAGAACTCTTCTCCTAGGGCCCATTCTACTGCTGAGTCACTTCACACTTAGCCAGATACATCAAGAGGACCTTGAACAAAGTAGTCAGTTAATATAGATTTGTTAAATTTCAGAATTAACAGTCTAAAACCTCTAAAAATATCACATTTACTTTTTTCTATGAGGCCAATATTAGCAAGAAAATATTTAGAATGGTGTATAGAGGTCTGCTAAATTTATTATTAAAATATATATCCTTTAAATTTAAGATGTACAACTGAAGGGAAAAGCTGGCTATAGTGGCAAGGTAATATTAAAGGGATCCACCTTGAGACATAAAAAAATAAAAGCAAAAATAGTGGAACCTACTGAGTAGGTTGAGGCTTTTATAGTAGTAGTAAGTCATGAGATAGAAATGCAACAAGCTTAAAGTGATTATATACAGTAAGATGCAGGAAGTATTAGAGATTTACTTGTATTTGCAACATATACTCACTCACCTTTGCATTTTCAATGCAGGGACAGAGAGCCCAAGCAGCACTGGCCTTAACATCTGGATGAGGATTTTTCAGCAAGGACCATAATAAGCGGACTCCATCTAAGCGATCAATTATCCTGTTAGGTAAACAATATTAAAGATACATGCCTTAATGGCAGGCAAAGTGCATAACTAAAATGAAATGCTGTTAATTTACACAGCTTTCAGGCAAAATAAAGTGAACAAAACAAGGATATGAATTGACATGACGACAATAACATCACCAAAGCCGAGTAATTTAGAAAGAATTAAGAGCTCTCTGATCAATGCAGTGTCCAACCACTATTCTAGAGGATTGATAATGAATGTTACCCAGCTCCTGAATGAGTGCTGGTAGACTCAATATGAAGAATGGTTCCTATATCTTTGGCCAATATGG